>NC_061113.1:95082748-95382748 GCF_002878395.1 Capsicum annuum
TTCTTACAAGACTTCCTTGATGTTGAGAGATTATTAATAATGCCTTCCCAAGACTTTTGCTTTGTCAAAAATTTCTACCGGTGAACTTTTGTATGGCAGAAATCTTGTCATCAACAAAAATTCTTGTCGTAGCGAACGTCTTGAGAAGGTATGACTAGTAATCTCTCAATATCACTTGATACTGAGAGATTACTGAGGATGACATCTGAAGACTTGCACCCTGTCAAGCTTTTATAACGATGGTGTAGACTTTTGCATAGCAGATATCTTGTCATCTATAATTGGAGAAGAGCGATCAGCAGAAAGACTGAGAGATTGAGCTCGTTTGATTTGTGCACTAACTTGAGCCAAATTTTTTGATAGGGTAATGATCCTGGAGTTACGTAACATTTTATAGGCTTGATAGAGTCGGTTTAGATCACATGCTACATAACTCCTCGCTTATTAATTTATCAAATTGGTTGACCATGCTGCATTAAGCAACGCTCGATAAAAGTGTGATGTTCAATGGTTGGGACCACATCTTGAGTGTGCATCAACACATTTTGACCTAAAACAAACACAGCAACCCTCCATGTATTCTTTAAGGCTTCTGAAGAGAGTGTTCTAAAGGCCTTCTAAAATTCCACAACTTTGAAGGTGGTGTTCTTGATCGATCTCTCAAGATACCAAAAATTCTTGACCAAATTCGAAGACAGCAATGACTATCTTGAATACAAAATAAGCAAGCTAGAGGCAAGCTTGAAAATTATTGCGATTCACATACTACAGCAAACCTCTGATCTTCTCCAAGAAATGTTGAAAGCATGATAAGGCAATAAAACACAATAAATTATAATCATATTGCTATGGAAGTAATGATACTCAATTTGCCTTTCAATCATGTTTGTGGTTTCGATCAGGTCAACAACAGTGGAACTAATCGAAACCACAAACAAGAAGGCATGGGATGAAATTTAAAATTCAAAAATTGTCGCCTTCTCTTAGATTCCTTACTTTAACCGCAGTTTCTATTGGCGGAAGTTTTCTAGACTTACTGTATATCATTTCAACCCTTGATGCCCGTAAGGCTGCTTTCTTGGACTTCTACTATTTTCTATCTAGGTGATAATCCCAACCACGCTACCTAGACGCATCTCCCTAGCAAAGTGTTCATCTGTACTATTTTTCTTTGAGAGAGACAACTGACGAATTTACATTGCCAATTACACTTTCATATTTGCACTTGATTCAGATTTCTCATATTGTTTAAAGATAATTTCATCGGCCAGATTCGCTAGAAGTTACTTTCTACTCTGTCTCCTCTTCAATTAGCTCTCAGATGATATAGTCTTTCATCAACCACCCATTTTCCCTCAAAGGATTCTAGTACCGTACCTGCTGGTGTATAATCATCAACCCGAGCAACCCAACCATATAAATTTGGGCTAGGATAATAACTATATTGGTTTTTTGTTCTAGTTAAATGCAGTGCTAGGCTTTGAAGGCCTTCTCAGAGTCCAATGTACCCTAAAAGTTAGTCCAATCGCTATTAAATTTCTTTACAACGACACCAAAACTAGATCTCTTTACAATGCTTGACAAATAAACATGAGCAACAACTGATATTGAATCTTAATAGGATATCAGAACCATATTCATGGTCCTCAGCCTTATTAGTTCAAACCTACCAAATTTAACTGTAAAATTGCAGATATCTTGTTTGAATGATCTATGACTAATCGATAAAAATAGCATTCACAAAATTAGTATACTTTATGTGTCTTTCCACAATAACATTATTAGTAATACATACCTCCCATATATGAAGTGGTTCCATCTGCATACAGCTTATTCCTCTGAACCCATCTTTACTGCAGCCTTTTGTGATGGTTGGGTAAAAGTTGATCAACTGTTAGCTCCTTATATATATAATATTATTCATCAAAAAGATTATTATTCATCTATTCAATAGATTAAAGTCTATTGCATCAGATGTGGAGTCTGTTGCAACAGATGTGGAGTTTGTTGCAATAGATTTGGAGTCTATTACAACAGATTTGGAGTCTGTTGCAATAAATTTGGAGTCTGTTGGAATATATCAAACCAGCCTTGTTGGTGGTTTGATTTGTTCCAGCAGTTTCTCCATCTGTTGTAACATCAACATCAGCATAAACTACAAAGAAATAATAAATAAAAAATATCAACAATAAAGAAACAACAATATGTGTTCCAACATCATCAACAACAAAGAAGCAACATCCTTTGTTTCAACACCATCAATAACACCACACCAGAACTTCTAACAACGCCAACCCCACCAACAATACCAATAATAGCATAAACATCAAAGAAACAAACAAAATACGTACCGAAAAAATGATACTGCCAACAAGCTTTTAAACTTCTCCCAATAGAATACTTTTTTCACATATTGTAATAAAAATTCTCGGTTTGTTTATTCAAAACTTAAAAGTTCCTTCAAATTTTGTAAATAAATGTCATATGGGTAAATAGTAATTAAATAAAAAATGGATGTAAATAACTTACGATGAAGAAGATGAGAATAAAAGAGAAATAGTGAACCATACCTTAGCATCAAAAGGGATCAAAGCAGCGATTTCAGTCGAGAAAACATATGGATCGGTTTAGATCCGAAAGGATCTTTATGAGAAAGAGAAGAGAAAAGAGAGAAGAGAGAAAAAAGGCTCTGAAACCCTAAACTAAATAGGAGAGAAAGAAAAATATGAGGGATGAATAAAATAAATTTAGGACTGAAGCTGAGGAGATGAGATAATTCTAGATGTATCGTGTATATAGACATGGGTTTTAATATTCATTAATTAATATAATTAATATTCATTAATAATTTGAGGGGTACGAGAAAAACTTAGTTTAGTTACATTGAAAAGACAAGATAAGACTACTCAACGAATACATTTTTGAGGTATCCAAGAAAAAAAACTCTTTATTTTTTACCGTATTTTGTAAGTAGTACTTACTACTTTATCTACTCGGACAGAAGCTTGCTTTAAAATTGAAAGAAAAAAAGATTTTCAAACAGATATGCCATCTGTTGCAACAGATAGCAATATCTGTTTAAAAATTCCAACAACACAGTTATCTATTACAACAAATACAAATATCTGTTTAAAAAACCCTTTCCATTTGATAATTAAATATGTCAACTGTTACAACAGATATCAATATCTATTTAAATATCCCAATAGCTCAATCATTTATGACGACAGATGCAAATGTCCATTTGATAATTAAATATTTGTTGGTATCTGTTCTAACAAATGACTCGTGGCATTGAAAAGACAAGATAAGACTACTCAATGAACACATTTTTGAGTTATCCAAGAAAAAAACTTTTCATTTTTACCGCATTCTATAGTACTTACTCTTACAAGTAACTCTTACTCGGAAAGAAGCTTGCTTTAAAATTAAAAGAAAAAAAAGATTTTCAAACAAATATATTAACTGTTACAACAGATACCAATATTTGTTTGAAAATTTTCAACAGCTTAGTCAGCTGTCACAATAGATTCAAATGTCTATTTGCTAATTAAATCAGATATTTCATCTATTACAATAGATATGAATATCTATTAGAAATTGCATTCATCCTGAACCGGGTTGTCGATCGATCACTCTGAGTTGAAATGAGCTCTCATTAACTTAATGTTGGAATTAACATTACCTACATTAATTTAGGCAGAAGTAGGGATGAATGAATAAGCTCATAGGGTTAACTACAACTTCAACTGAATCTTTGCAATTGGCGTTGGTATTGCGTTCATCCTAACCCGGGTCGTCGATCGATCTCATTAACTTAATGTTGGGATTAACATTACCTACATTGATTTAGGTGGAAGTAGGGATGAATGAATGAGCTCATAGAGTCAACTACAACTTCAACTGAGTCTTTGCAATTGGCGTTGGTATTGCGTTCATCCCGACCCAGGTCGTCGATCGATCTCATTAACTTAATGTTGGGATTAACATTACCTACATTGATTTAAGTGGAACTAGGGATGAATGAATAAGCTCATAGGGTCAACTACAACTTCAACTGAGTCTTTGCAATTGGTGTTAGTATTGCATTCATCTCGACCCGAGTCGTCGATCGATCACACTGAGTTGAAAATCGCTCTCATTAACTTAATATTTTAAAAACTAGTACTCCCTCCGCCCTATTTTATGTGTCATCATTTGATCGGAAACAGAGTTTAAGAAATAAGTAAAGACTAGATGTTTTTTACCAAATTATTCTTCATTAAAATAATGTACTATTATTATTTTTAATTAAGTGGGCCCTTATAAGTGAGGCCAATAAGGGTAAAAGTGTGATTGTATCTTTAAATATTTACCAAATAAGGAAAGGTGACATTCTTTTTGGGATGGAAAAAAAGGAAATGATGACACATAAAATGGGATGGAGGGAGTATATCTTTTGAAATTTTAAAAAATAATTAAAATCAATTCGGACCAAATTAACAATTTTAAAACTTGTCTTCTTTTAAAAAATTACAAATCATCATCTATGGGAAAAACTTTTCCTCATTTCAAATCTCAAGTTATTGCTTCTCCCTCTCTCTCTCTCTCTCTCTCTCAACAATAGAGACAACAACTACTCAATATATTGCTCAACCTTTCAAAATAGATCGATTTTCTTCCCATTTTTGACCATACAGTTGTTATTTTTGACTTCATTCTCACTTATATCCTTTATTTTCTCTATCTTCATAGGTAACAGAGTTTGAGAAGAGTTATACATTTTTTTATTCTAAAAATTAAGGATTTTTAGTTAATGATGAAAAAAAAGACTTTTAGTTGTATTATCTGCGAGAATGGGTTAATAATTTTGTGTTTTGATGCTAAAAAAGTAGGAAGCACCTGAGAAAACCCTTAGTTTTTGTCTCAGTATTTTGTTGACTGTCGTGGTATTGTTGGATGTTGTTTGTGGTGTTGTTGGTGGATGTTGTTGTTGGTGTCGGTATTTGTATTTTTAGTAGTTGTATCGGTGGTCTTGGTGTTGGTATTGGTGGCATTGGTGGTGGTTTTGGTGGAATTGGTGGTGGCATGGGTTGTGATGTTGGTGGTCCATCTGTTGCAACAGGTGAAATATCTGTTGGAAGATATTAAATAGGTCTTCAAACAGATTCCCCATTTGTTCCAACTGATGGCTTATCCATTGGAGTATTTTGTTTTTTGTAATGTGGCGTAGAATAATTTTTTGAAATTTGTCTTAGCTTTTTTTTAAAAAAAATTATACAGACATAAAATGAAATGTATTTTTTATTTTTCTACTGTTTGTAGTTAAAAGATGTCTCCCAAAGGAAAAGAAACTGAAAGTGGATCAACTTCTGACCACCCAACAAAAATGACTAAAGTGCAGATAGATTCGGAGAAAATTCCTGAACAATCTCAATCAGGGCAAAATGAAACCGAGGAAAGTGATAACTCCTCCTTACCAATGGGGCATGAAATAATATCAAAATTCCAGCATGATTTTGTCAAAACCATTGGTATCGACAGGTTTCGAGTTGTGATGCCGATGGATAGCTCTGACAAAGTAACTGGTTATCTTGTACTTAAATGTCAGTTGGTGAAATATTTTAATGAATTAAGGAGAATTATGAAGAATGAAAACATAGACGGACTTTTTAACAAAAGCTACTTTGTATAATTTCTCGAGCTGCTTAAGGACCGCACTCTCTATTTTCCAATGAGCATGGTATATGGTCTTCTTAAGCACAGGATCAAGTACGCAGGGGATGATAAAGATCTGAAGGAGGACAAAAAAATATGGATAGAATCTATATCAACTACTGTGGCGTACCGGTTTGTTTTGGATTGAAAGAGTTTGCCATAGTGATGGGCTTGGCACCCCACAAAGGGTCCAACAAATGCAAGGGAAAAAAATATGGGTTGTTGGGAATTATTGGATATAGTAGCTACAAAGTGGCGGATTTGATGGCAGATCTTGAGGATAAAGACATACCAAAGAACTGCAGGGAGAAATTGTGCTCAGTTTGGTTTGTCCATTTCGTTTTATTGGCAAGAGACGTCAGGAAAGTCATAGAAGAAGATTTGTTGGCACTTGCTAATGATTTTGACAAATTCAATGACTATTCTTGGGGATATGAAAGCTACTACTTTATTATCGAATATTTACTGACAAAGCTATCCACAGGGACGATCACATTATACGGCTTTCCTTTGACTTTCATGGTAAAATTGATCACTATTTTTACTCATCCATTAATTTATAATGACTATATACTCATTATGACTTTTTTTTGCTTGACTCATGTTTACATTTTTCAGGCTTGGGCATGTGAAGTTAATCCTCTCCTTCGAAAGTAGTTCAAGGATTACCTGGATGAGGTTTCTCATCCAAGGATCCTTGGTGGTTGGCGACCACAAAGGGAGGCAAAAAAATATTAAGAAGCAGGACGCTGATCTATTTAACCCTCTAGATGATGCAGTACGTCTTCTTTCAACAAAAATAATTTGCCTTAAAGAAAGATATCGAAATAGATGCTCCATATGTTACGATAGTGGTTCGTCCGTTGCAAGATTACCTGTCAACTGCATCTAGTGCAATAGATAGGTAAACTATTGTGATAGATGATCCATATTTCACAACAGATTAACCATTTGTTACTCTGGTTCTCTGAACCCAACTCAACAGATTACCATCTGATGCAAATTATGCAACAGATGTATAATCTGATACAACATATTGTTAATCTATTATGACATACAGATCAGCTTTTACAGCAGCTACATCATCTGTTGCATAAGTTGGTTGTGTTAACATCCATATAACCCAACTGACTGCAAATTATTGTTATATGATTTAAATATCTTGTGTCATTTTTGATAGCTTGTGCATCCTTGGATCGTGCCTACAGATGATGAGCTGGGTATGACTTATTTTCTTACTCTGGGTCTTGTTGATACAAAAGAAGACCCAATGATGGAGTTAATAAAGAAGGAATTGGCTGGAGAAACATCCATAAGAAGAACGGTTAGGCAAGGTCTGCCAAATGTTGAAGCTCTTCATGACCAACCTCAAACTATAACAGATCTGGGTGCTTCTTCTGGGGGTGTTGCTGGTGGAGTTGTTTGTGATGGTAGCAGTTATCCTGATGCTGCTGCTATTCGTGTTTATGAGCATGCTCAATAAAAAATAAATACTTTTGAAAACACTCCTTGCATAGGTCCCTCTCACCCCTACACCGGTCCCTCTCACCTTTACAGTGGTCTCTCTCACCCCTCCCCACCCTCATATTCTTATTCCAAATGTAAAGTGTGCAAGGACAAAGAGGATAAACTCCTTGAAAAGATAAAGGCAATTTCTGAAGCTGCTGAGGAGTTAAAATCCATGAGGGGTATTATACCATCCAACGAGGTGAGGGAGCCATGCACTCCTACAGTGGCTATTAGGAGGAACAGAAGAAAAATTAGACAAATTCTCTCCGTTATGAAAATAGAAAAAAATGCAACTCCTCCCTCTCTAAAAGTGGTTGAAGTTCAGGGGCCGCTGAATAAGGTGGACATATTCATGGCGCTTGGCAAGGAAAAGGAGGAGAAACTGCAACAAATCATAAATGTCAGGAGGAAGGTTAAAAAAAATACACTATGCATTCATTTGCTGCCAAAGACTTCAAGAATATGACAAATATGCATGTGTGGTACGAGGACAATGTAAGTTTACTTTTGCTAACCTAGCCTTCCAATCTACTCCACGAAGAAGAATCTATGGAGTAGATGTGTAATCTGTTGCAACAACTTGGTATTCTGTTCCAACATAATACACATCTGTTACATGAGTTGCGTTGGCTGGGTAATCTGTGAACTGATTCAGAGAACCCTCTGCATCAAATTCTTTCCACTGTGTTTTTATTCTTTACAATTACTAACCTATTTAAATTAATTGGCTTCTTATACCACAGTATGTTGATAAAATTCTCTACCTCATGAGGGGCAGGCAATTAGTGTACTCGGATGCTTATGATTCTGCCGATAAGATAATGGACCTCAACTTCTATAATAATTTCAAGGATAGGTATGTTGATCTCCGCAAGTAAGTTGATTCTGGTAGCCCGGGACTTGATCAGTTAGTTTTTACGTTCCAATAGGATGAAGAAGAGATTAGATATGTTAAAGGGAAGAGGCCATATCCACACGACAAGAACTAGACCAAGGCAAACAGAATCCGTGTAGTCATGAACGTGGAAGGCAAATATTTTCTCACTATTGAGATACTACTCTACGAGAGAAAGATTAAGGTTTATGACTGTAACTTAAATGTCTTCAGCGAGGACAAATTTTTAGCCCACATGCAGCCACTCTTAAAGTTGTTGCCCAAGTTGTTGACGCAGAGTAAGTTGATGGATCATTTGCCGGCTGAAGTCTTCACAAAGGAATCATAGGATTTTGAAGGTCTAATAAGAACATCAATCTCCAAAGAAATAGAACTGGTGCAGCGTGGGGGCCGTACTCGCTTGCATACATCGAGTATTTGCTGACCGACACAGAAATGACCAGTATATGCGGCACCGTTGTGGGAAAGATACAATAGGTCTGGGCTTATGGGGTACTAACTAAATAGTTGGAGCTCGTGTATAAAGAAAAAAATATACAAAGATGGAGACGAACACGATAACAATTTTTTATTTCAAGCCACCTCACTTTACATGTAGTGGCAATAATTTTTATATCTGTGGATAGTTAAATTTTACAATGCAATAAATAGTATATCTATTGTAACATATATAATACTTGTTGTGACAAATTGATTATCTATTGGAGTAGGTTGGTCATCTGTTGCATTAATAAATATTTCTCGGTCTGTCTGTCGCAATAGATATCCAATCTGTTGCAACATATAATCTGTCTGTTACAACTAACAGATGATCTGTTGCAATAAATCAAGAAAGTAGGAAGACCTGTTATATAATTTCTAGCAAATGACCTAACTAAATGGTTGGAGCCCGTGTATAAAGATGAATATGTACAAAGATGGAGACGAACACAATAAAAAATATTTAGTTTAAGCCACCTCACTTTACATGTAGTGGCAATAATTTCTCTGTCTAGCGAAAGTTGAATTTTTATAATGCAACAAATTATATATTTGTTGTAACAGATAGTATATCTGTTGTGTCAGATATAGTACTTGTTGTGACAGATTAATTATCAGTTTGAATAGGTTGGTTATCTGTTGCATTATGCAGATGTTCCCAGTCTGTCTGTCACAACAGATATACAATCTATTGTAATATATAATTTATCTATTGAAACTGATGGTAATCTGTTGGAGCAAATCAAATAAGTAAGAAGACCTGTTATATAATTTCCAGCAGATGATCTACGTGTTGCATCTCATGTTGTAATATATGTCTAAATCTATTTGATAAGATATGTCATCTGTTGCAACAGATGTATTATCTGTTGTGATATTTGAATCTAGTATTCCATTTCAATTATCATGTTCAAAACTAAGGATTAAATTATATTCATAGACAACATAAAATAAATCAAAGCCTTCATAAATTACATGAAATAAATAAAATATAAAAAAATCATTATGGGCACAAATGATCTACTCTACAAATAAATCAATAAGTTAAACCAAGGAGGATAGGTTATTGCATTGACAGACTCAAGATATAAAGATCTAATCAATATGGACAAGTTGTTCTTCATTCGGTATTACGAAATTCGGCTTTGGTCGTCATGGATCTTTAGTGTCGCTTGTGTACGGCTTCTAAGCTTTTGTTTCTCTGTATTTCCATACAAGATCAGCATATCTTTTGCGTAGTAATCCGGCATCAAGTCCATTATTTGGTACTTGTAATTCATCGCTCAAATACTCAGCATAAGCGACAACAAAAGGACCGTAATTCCTGTATTTTAAAAAAATGTATAATCCATATTTTACAGTTTATGCAAGCATTGTGAAATTTATGAAATAAAACTAAATACTGATACTTATACTTACAGGCTACCAATGGTTTGTTGAGAGATTCCTTCAATATATTGTACATCAAATGGATTACCCATTTTATCCCAGTATGCTTCAATCATCGACCAATCAGTACAAACCTTTTGGTCCAAAAAACCACTCATATCAAGGTAAGTAGGCAATATTTTGGCCAGCTTTTGTATCTCGGACAAAGGCCCAAAACGTCTCCTTCGCAAAATAGAGTCATAAACTTGGATGCGTCTCTATTTTAGAACGACGACAGCCAAAACCCAATGGAATTCATCACCACAATTGATTGGGATGTACACTTCGTCGATCAAATGCCAAGGTAAGTCAGCTGGAATGCTAAAACCTTTGATGATATTGATTAAGCATTCCTCATTTTGGAAAACTTCCAGTTGTTGTTGACAATACCTATCGTAGGCATTATTAATGTAAACTTTATACAAATAATTGTCTGTCGTGTATTTGTATTATTCTTGTATTTGAAACTTGACCTTCTTTCGGAGGTAGTAAAAAATAACATCGATGTGCTGCACATATTATCAAACATTTCGGATTATGTGATGAAAAAATTAATACGCAAATGTAAGTAAATAAAGTATTAATTAATAGTAATATGTATGACATTTAAACCTCATCATTCCAGCAAGTTTGGGGCTGTGACATCAAATAGAACTAATTTTTCATTTCGGGATATGCAACAACAAAGTCAAACATATCAAAACCAAGACTCAATTCGTTCACTTTGTAGCATTTGTCATTTTATTTTCTACATGATGATTTATATGTGTTAATGTCACGTTCTTACAACAAGAATCGTATAAACCAATATCTTTTAAAATTGATTTATGTACCTACCGACATGATGCTTTAACAACCCATTGGTAATCCATTCTGAATAGTCATTGATAAACTGCATTAGTTTTTTTGGAGCCTCATCCGATATGTTGAACCCTTCAAAGGGGTAATTTTTTCGTACTCCCGAACTGACAGACTCCATTTTTTCTTCTTCTTTGGAAGCAATTGATGGATTATAAAATGTGATATTATTCTCTTCAGCAATGGCTTCTACTGTGACGTTCACCTAGAAAGCCAGAATTGTCAATGCTAATAACAGATATACAACAGATTGTTCATCTGTAGCAATAAATGATTCTTATGTTGCAACAGATGGATCATCTGTTGGGACAAATTCGAATAGGTAAATCAGAGTAGTACGATAATTTAGAATAGATGATCCATCTATTGCAACATAAGACTCATCTGTTGCAACAGATAACGTATCTGATGCAATAGATTAGACAACAGTTGCAACAGATGTATATATCTGTTTGATAATTTTCAGTAGATGTATCATCTATTTAAAATAGATATGTTCTTGTTTGTTTGTTGGAACATGTGATGTATATTCACCTTCTTCGGCTCATGCTGCTCTCCTGTGGCCCTTGCACACTGAACATCGGTGCAAGACAAAGATAGAGTCATCGTAATTTTGCTTTTTTGATGCTTGATGATGCCTTGGAAGTATCTTTCCTTCTCCTCTTAGCCTCCTTGATCTCTAGTGGAGCATATGGATATGAAATCCTCTTTGATGGAATGACATCCCTCTTAGATTCAATTTCCTTTACAGAAGCAGTTAGTGCATTAATAGCATTAATCACTCCATCGTGTTTCGCCTTGTAGTCTTAACATTTGCATGCAGAACATTCGCTAGATGTGGAAAAATCTGTACAACCAGTATGATCATAATCATAATGGCTTGTTGTTTCAAAAAGGGTAAGAGGAGCATTATTAGCCCTAACAGAAGCACCACTACCACTACGACTACCATCGTCAACAGCAACAAGCCCACCCTCCAAAATTATTTTTCTTGTGATGGTTGTTGCTCCAAACAATTCTATTTTTATTCCATCAACGATCTTAGGGTCCGATAAAGTTTGCACAGACCATAAAGTAAGAAAAAATGGCATCTTCAACTCTCCGTTGGTCGGAACAAGCCACAGATGGACAATCTAAAATAAATTGATGCATATATTAGAATGATGATGAAATCATTTAAAATAATCATTAATTAAAACAAAAAATTGATTAGAATTGGACTCACTACTTCCTTGGGGGGATTGAAAAGATCAAGAAATTTTTCTTTTTTATCGATTTTGGCCGACAACCATCTCAGGATTCTTGGACAAGAAACTTCTTCCTGGTAGTTCATTTGTTGTCTCAAATAAGGAATGGCTTTAAATGCCCAAGCATATAACATAACGCTAATAAATCAAAAGCATTATTGAATAAGAAAAATGATGAATCATATTATGATAAAAGAAATCTTTACCATGAAGACCCATGGAAATCCATATAAGTTGACTGTCTTTGGCATTAGCGGAGTCAACAAATATTGGAAAGTCATTTTAAAGCTTTCATAACCCCAAAAATAGTTGTTAAATGCCTCAAGATCCTCGGAGAGATTTATTAAATCGGGGCTTATGTTGTTGTTAACGTCTCTCACCCAAAGAATATTATGTAAAAACCAAACCAAGCACAATGATTGCTTGTGCTTCTTTGAGAGTCTTTTACCTTTCAACGCTTCTATCAATTTTTTATTTTTGAGCTTGGACCAACAATGGACACTAGGTCCTCACGATCACTCGACTTGTCTTTGCCTTTTTTGGATGTGCGGGGTGTTTTTTTTTGGGTCAGAGTAGGTATAACTTAAGAACGAGAAGGAGGATAATATTTTAGTCCGGTAACTATGGAAAACACTTTCCAATCAAAACAAATAGTCATGCCACAGTAATTTATCCACACCTCATCCATCTTGTCTTTGTTTTCATACATAAACCTACGCTTGAGAAGATTGTATACCATTTTCATCTAGAAACGAGCATTATTTTCCTCTGATAAATCAAGATATTGCCCAAAGCATCTTTCCATGAAATAAGCATCCTTGTTCTCCGAGTATTTTTCTGGAGGCGTCGAAAGATTTTCCCATGGCTGACTTAACCAAAAAATCACTCATTAAATCTATGGCACCATCGCACTGCATTCTCACAGGATAACGATCAATGCTGAAGGTTTTGACCAACTCTTCGGCGAAAGGGCTATTAGCATTTGGATCATCTCTTTTAAGACATTCCTCCTCCCCGTGTGCATTATCTTCTGTTCCTGATTGAGATAACGCTTGTAAAGCAAGCTCATAGAGTGGTGGATGTAGCTGAGCTACTACACTTGTTCCTTTACTTGGACGTAATTTGATTTCTCTTTTTTTAGCCATATTATCTTAAATTAACAGGAACATAAAATATATTATAATTGACTAATTCATCGTTAAAAAAATAACAATAAATCTAACATGCACAACAGTAAAAAAATAGTTCCAACAGACAACGCATCTGTTGCACCAGGTATGTTATCTGTTGCAACATATAACCGACCTATTACAACGGATGAGTAAACCATTGGAAACAATAAAAATAGATCTTTAATTTGTCCGATCTGGATGCAACAGATGAGTACACCATTGGAAATAATAAAAACAGATCACTAATATATTGCACTAAGTATGTTATCTGATGCAATATATAACCAACCATTGCAACAGATGAGTAAATCGTTAGAAACTATAAAACAGATCACTAATCTGTTGCACCAGGTATTTTATCTGATGCAACATATAACCAACCTGTTGCAATGAATGAGTAATCTGTTAGAAACTACAATAATGTATCACTAATCTATTGCACCAGGTTTGTTGTCTGTTGCAATATATAAATGACCTATTGCAACGGATGAGTAATCTGTTGGAAATAATAAAAACAGATCACTGATCTATTGCACCAGGTATTTTATCTGTTGCACATATAACCGACCTATTGCAACGATGAGAATACCTTTGGAGAGAATAAAAACAGATCACTTAACTGTTGAAACATATCACTCATCTACTAAAAAATGAGTTATCTGTTGGATCAATATTGTTTAGATTTCTTCCAAACAGGACTATAAAAATAGATCACTAATCTGTTGCAGCAGGTTTATTATCTATTGCAACATATAAATGACATGTTGCAATGAATGAGTAATCTATTGGAAATAATAAAAACAGATCACTGATCTATTGCACCAAGTACTTTATTTGTTGCAACATATAACTGACCTATTGCAACGGATGAGTAAACCTTTGGAGAGATTTATTGAAAAATAAGTTATCTGTTGGATCATTATTGTTTAGATTTCTTCAAAATAGAAGAGTCTTCCGTTGCAACAGATGAATGATCTGTTAGATTGTTCATCTGTTGCATCAGATTTTAATCTGTTGCATCAGATGTCTTCATCTATTGTATCAGATTTTAATCTGTTGCATCAGATGTCTTCATCTGTTGCATCAGATATCTTCATCTGTTAAATCATATGTTTCATCTGTTTCAATACTATTTTTTCTAAGACAAATAACAAATAAACCCATCAACACCAACAAATCACATATATACACACTAAGAACATCAACTGTGAACAAAAATCACCAACAAATTTGAATCAACATTACGACAACAAGAAGAAAAAATGCCATAAATTAGAATTTATTCAGTCCATATTTCAATACTAGAAGAATAGTTGGCTCAAGTTCCTCTGTCTCTTCATAATTTTTTTACCTATGAAAAAGGAAATGGGATGATGAAAAACTCAAAGTTGTTGTCGCCGGAGAAGTCTTCACGTCGATTGACGGTTGAAAGTCGAAAGGGAACTCACCCAATTATTTTTCGCTGGAGATTGAAGAGAGAATTTTGTAGAACTGTTGGTTGGGAGAGAGTTGAGAGAAGCTGTCGAGAGAGAGAGAAGGGGGAGAGACTGGTTGTAACGCCCCAAAATTGGATCCCGAGATGTCACACGGTGCTTAAGGTCACAAGTGACCCCAAGCTAACCCTTCTTCTGGCATAACCAAAAACAACTGAATAAAATACATAAAATAGAAGGAATAATGCGGAAAAAACCCATAACTTAGTCTGACCAACATGAAAGTAAATTTACACGGTCACAATTCGCTCATATATATACAAATCTGAAATTGAATACACTGACTACTAGTGACTGTCTATGAAGCCTCTACTAGCATTGACCAAAGATAGCCGGGTCATGACTCCCAACTACCTCTACTCAATATGAATGAATACAGAAAATACAATACACCTCAAATCTGAACAACTCAAGTCCCTGAATCAAAAGGACTAATCACCTGCCAATCGAGAGCTGCGACCCAGCTGAACATAATATGTGCGCTACAGCTTGTACCTACATTTTTGTAAGAATGTAGCTCATGGAAATATGTGGGTCAGCACTTTGAAATGTACTGAGTATGTGGGGGTGCATGCAACAATATAAATAGTATAATCAATTTCATGAAATCATTCATATTGAGTTATATCAAATCACACTTTTCGTAATTTCATAACAAACAGTTCATATGATAAAATCTCGTAATCCACATAAATCATTATAAATCATAAATTATGATAAATCATCCTAAATCATCATAAATTATCATATCGTCAAAAATCATCACAGGTAATTATAAATCATCATAAATGACTATAAAACATCATAAACATCTCAACTCTTTGACTCAACTCTCGGAGTGACTCGATAATTCAAGAAACTTAATCTTATGGAAACGGGAGTTTCCTATAACCGACAACCCCACGTGAGCTACGTGGAATACCAACGTTTGAAACCCCTGTTGGCGGAAGTGTCATACTCTTTGCTAGGGAGTACGACCTTAAAACTGCAATAATCACAATCGGGATCTCTAGCCAATAATATCATCATCAAACAACCCTACGGTGGCACATAGGTTTGGGGAAATACCAAATTTCTCTCTCGTTGCTAAATACTACTCCCCAATAAGCTCAGAACGCGTTAGGAAATCCACCACAACATCACAAGGGTCTATCATAAAGACCAAATCAAATCGCTTTCTCATTTATCAAATCATATCAATTTGTGGATTCCTAACTCAACACATTTTAGCTCAAAACATTTTAATCTTCCTTAACATCAACAAGGTATCAATACATTGAACCATAACCGACTCGACATTTTGACAAGGATATGAAGACTCAATATATAATATTTTCAATAATTTAACTCATCAAAACCATCCGAAAAATACCAAGACTCATTGCAACTTTGATATCAATATACCCAATAACTCAAATCGTCATAAGGAAGCTCGAAATTTGACACATGGCTCAAAAATACTTGGAAATACCAATAATTCATTCTTGAACTTAAAGCATGGATACATGTTCAAAATATATCAATTCTTGATAGAAACACCAAGAATCCCAATATTAAATCTCAATTCATAGAACGAAAATAGTCAAATACTCATGTGATTCAAAACTTACAATTCAAATCTTTATAAGTTCATAATCGAATTATTTAGACACAATTCAACTTACAGAACCATATGAATCTATTAAATAATCATAATTGACAAGCTTGAACAATTTACATATATACATAATCAAAATCTCATGGTAGGATATCTTGGAAATAAATTTATTTGCCAAACTCATAATAATCCATAATAAAAATTAAAGATGCGGGTATAAGAACGAAATAATTATTCTTTTTCAAAGCCCCACATACCTAAAAATAAAAGATGAATATGAACTTTCGACTCCGGAACTTTATTCACGAAAATAAAGGGTGCTTCTCGAAGCCCTTAACATGATCAACTTGAATCTCAAATCAATTTAAAATTTCTACGGTTCAATCAAGAGACATAGAAGGATGAAATTTGGAATAATAGGGTTGGGGTTTGAACCTTAGGAAATTTTGGAGAAAAATAAGCTATTGAATGCTCTTAATGGACTTAAATCCATGGTTTGCCCGGATGGATTGGAATGGAAATGACCAAAATACCCTTAAAAATCAAATAATGTAAAATCTGTCCTTTGGTGGACTGTTTTGATAGGCTGAAGTAGATCGACCAGAACTTTTTTCTCCAATAGACAAATTGGATAAAACCAATTTCATTGGAAATAGGACTCTCAGAGCTTTCTGTTGATATATAGTAGCTCACCCAGATCATTATGCACAAGGAGTTATGATCGTTTGAAGTTGACCCTAAAATTCGCCTGGCCTCAGTATTTTTTCATGCACATTTACTGTTCACCACTATTCACGGTTAGATCGGAATGATCATAACTCATCGCTCGAGTGTCCGTTTTGGATGATCCACATATCGTTGGAAAGCTTATTCGATGCTCTACGCGATGACGGATCGCATATCCAGAAATTCCACACAAGAAAATTATTAGTCACGATAAAGAACAGAATTCAACACATTTTTGTCCGAGATCTTAACGGACTTTTGGAAAGATAAAAAGGCTTTAACGACTCGACACATTTGGGAGAGAAATATTTAATGGGAAAACTCGGGGTATCACATCATCTCCCCCTTGGAAAAATTCATCCCCGAATGTCGCTCGTTGGGTTAGGAAGACAAGGAAAATTAAGGATACGCAACTTAAATAGCTTGACGAACAAGTTTATATTTTTATAAGCTTTGGAGTACTTTCCGACGCATAAGCTCATGATAATCACAATGACATAGTTGAGTCTATTACTAAAAAGTTGGATGAAGGAAAAATTATTAACTTCGATTTAAATCCGCATTCACAAAGAAAGAGATGAAAGATCTAGAATATAAAAACTCGGGATATCACAATATCTCCCTCTTGGGATCGGTTCTCCCCGAATAATAATAATTGATACACGGGATACTTTATGATCGACCCATGGCTTAATACTTGGGTCGGGAACAAAAACAAAGGCTAAATAGAATTTGGTAACTCGCTTCGACGCAAATAAATCATTCTTGAAATGGTTATGCTCACGAAACTTCAAGTAGTGAGATTGGACCACATTGGAAGATGGAAGAAATATATGAATCCATCGGAATAACTATCGAGTTGAATTTCTAGGTGCATGGACCGAATCAAGACACGCTCTCATTCAATTAGGACATGATTCAAAATCTTTCAAAGGAACTTTCAACGCTACTAGGAAGCAATTGGTTTTGGGATATGGTCCGAACAATATATATATATATATATTGAAATAAGGATTTATAACTCGACCGTAATTTTAAGTACGGAGCGTAGGTCGATTAGTCTTATATCAAAATAAAAGTACTAGACCCCATGTAGTTCAACTCCTTACTTTCAAGCTTATCAATACGCTTCGCACACCCTTTCTCCGCAATACTATTTTCCCCAAATACCATACTTGATTAAATTCATAATTCTCACAAAGCATTTGCAATCTTGACTATTCAAATCTAACTAAGCCAAACTCTCTCTCCTCATTTTCAAGCTTAATTTGGAGTCACCAATTTCTCTACCTAACACTGTAACATAGCACCATTCCGAATTATAAATTTACACACATCCACATTATTACAATTCCTCATCTCACAGATAATTCTTATTACCACTCAATCAACTCTAATCCACTTAATACTCACCATTTTCAACCATTATATTCATATCAACAAGTCCTGAAGCTTAGGGAACTATTCATAGGCATATACACAATTCAACTTATAGCAAGGTCAAGGCTTGTAACTAATATCCTCAAACAGGAGATATATTCACAATACATGAGTGGTATGCAAGATCAATTTACAAGAGCTTTTAGCTTAGACTTCTAAATCAACATAGACACCAAAACTTATCGATAATATAAACTTTAATCTCCGTCCATATATACACACATGATGTTCAAGCCTATCTTTATAATTACGTATACACTCCTAATCAACACCCATAAACCACCTTTTTCAAATTCTACAATCCTTTATTAAGACAACTTCTGGGCACTATTCTTAAGAAAACACTCACTAACTTTTTCAATTAACTAAGCCATGCACAAGACTTCACTTCAACAATTCCCCACCTACAAACCTAGATAAACCATCACACAACCACTTTCACAAACACAACATGAAATGCTTCAAATGACCATGACATCCATCAAAAGCCTAGCCTCAAGCTTACTCCACACTTGCCACCTTAGCTAAAATGAACCTGCCATAATCTTTATCAATAAAAACCCCCTCACTCTCTCCTATCGTCACCACTGTTCATCCACACTCCCTCGACAAATGGAAAGTAATGAAAGGGTAGAATATGAAGAGATATTGTGTATGACTTGGTGCAGTTATTGAGGCCGGAGAACTAGGGCATCAAATGCATGAATTCAACCAGAATCAAGATTAAAGATTAAGGACACCCAGGACATAAATTGAATCTTATTGGTCGCTAAGGGTGTTGCCGGTGGACTGAACTTGAACATACAATAAAACTTAAGCACATGCATTATAAACCGCGCAACTTGAGTTTGGAGTTTATAGCTTATGGAATATCAATTTCGCCCGCTAGAAAAATTGGGACTCCATATTTCGATAGTTAGGAGAATACATGATTTCCCATGATATGCATGAACATGTATTATGATCGGGGGAATGAAACATAAGGCATGAGAAAATATTGAAGTCATTGAAAAGGCTGGGGTAAAATAGGATCAACACCACTCCTTCTCACCACCAACTTGCAACCCACCGATACACCTACTTGAATCCCGCAATCTTAACTTAGTTAATTTTTTTTCTACTATCTCTCCCTTAGACTTAAGCCAACATTCCGAGTCAACGAATCACCATAAAAACTCTAGTCCATGGCATTCGCTTTACTCCAGGGTCCCCGGATATCCCCATACATAAGATCCATAACTTAACCCGCATAACTACACCCACGAGCGCAAAACCCAATCTTAACATAACTCCCAAATACCTACCAACTTAGACAACTTCAAAAGTTATCATACAACAATTCATGCACTCCGCAGCTTAGATTCTAGCACTTACCATGGATACATCAAACCTTCGCTAAACCATACTAACTTCTTCGTACTTTACTAACATCACATCTCAAGCTAACACCCTTGTCAACCTCTAATGCCCAAGTTAACTCACAATTACATCGTATAACATATATCATCATTCATACTTACTCGATCAAGGATAACACTAACCTCTTAACATTTAATAACTTAAAAAAATCCCCATAACACCTTGAGCATACTACTACCTCAACACTCAATATCACACTTGATCACAAACAAATAAAATTAAGCTCCCATACATACGGTTCAAACCTACTAAATCTCCTCCCTATCACTAACGTTGTACAAATTCAATCATTAAATTCATTTTTCCCATCACCCTCTATACAAACTTAACAACTCACTCTGACTACAATTAACAAAAATCTCAACAACCATTTCCATCTATCAAATACCTCAAACATACTAGTCCACCAAAACCTCATAACGACAATAATCAACCACAATTCCATGGCCTATGCCATAATAATTTACTAACACCGCCTTCCACCACGTTTCCAACCCCCCAGTTCCAACCAATACAAGAACAACAGAGTAAACAACCAGCTGCTAGTGAATTGAAATAGGCCTCACACGACTTCACTAGACTTTAATTTTGTATTTTGAAAAAGAAAATAATTATCAAAACAATTATGCTAGTGAATCGAAATAAGCCCCACACGGCTTCACTAGACTTCAAGTTTTCATCAAAAGATGATCAAAAAATATTTTCAAGAAATAAAAGCCTGGTACACCATAATCAAGGATCCGAGAATATGTGTCTTGCTTTACCTCAACTGAACGACTCAAGAGGGATGAGGGTCCATCTTGAAAGCTATGGAACCTTTGCTAGTAAGCCCAGGAATATAATCAAGAGAGGAAATTGGAACTAGTTAATCACCCAGTCTCAACATTAGTACACGAATAAAGAAAATACGAAATCACATCATGAATTCTAGGGAGAAATCCAAAAACACTTCCGACATAGGCTTAATGCACAACCTTTAAGAACGTACATATGACACCTCATTTTTTCGGAACTCAAGAGCACTAATGAAATCATTTTTTTCTATCTCACTTACAAGCCCGTAATATCAGAGGAAATTATCTAAGAAAGCACCATCTATAAGGATTTATACTTGACTATATTCGGTATTTTAGAACAAGGCGAAATGGCCCAATTTATGAAAGATATGAACCCGTATGAATTTTTTAAGGAACCTTTCCACAGCACGATCTATGACTTGAAAGAAAGGGAACATTTTTCGAAATGCCTCGTAGCCTCTCGAAGAAAAGTACAGACGTCTCCGTACCGGTCCGCAAGACTCTACTAAACACAGCTTCATAGACATCCTAGGAAATTTGAACTCTGTGCTCTGATACCAAGCTTGTAATACCCCAAAATTAGATCTCGAGATGTCACACGGTACTTAAGGTCACAAGTGACCCCAAGCTAACCCTTCATCTAGCATAACCCAAAGCAACTGAATAAAATACATAAAATAGAAGGAATAATGCAGAAATAATCCATAACTTAGTCTGACCAACATGAAAGTAAATTTACACGGTCACAATTCTGCTAATATATATACAAATCTAAAACTGAATACACTGACTACTAGTGACTGTCTATGAAGCCTCTACTAGCATTGACCAAAGATAGTCAGGTCATGACTCCCAACTACCCCTACTCAATACGACTGAACACAGAAAATATAATACATCTCAAATCTGAACAACTCAAGTCCCTGAATCAAAAGGACTAATCACCTGTCGATCGAGAGTTGCGACCCAGCTAAACATGATATGTGCGCTACAGCTTGTACCTACATTTTGGTAAGAATGTAGCCCATGGAAATATGTGGGTCAAGACTTTGAAATATACTGAGTATGTGGGAGTGCATGCAACAATATAAATAGTATAATCTTGAAAACATGCATACGGACAATGATGACTCACTTGGCTTGAGTTATATCAAATCATACTTTTCGTAATTTCATAATAAACAGTTCATATGATAAAATCTCGTAATCCATGTAAATCATTATAAATCATCATAAATTATCATATCATCAAAAATCATCATAGGTAATTATAAATTATCATAAATGACCATAAAACATCATAAACATCTCAACTCTTTGACTCAAATCTCGGATTGACTCGGTAATTCAAGAAACTTAATCTTATGGACACGGGAGTTTCCTATAACCGACAACCCCACGTGAGCTACATGGAATACCAACGTTTGAAACCCCCATTGGCGGGAGCATCATACTCTTTGCCTGGGAGTACGACCTTAAAACTGTAATAATCATAATCGGGCTCTCTGGCCAATAATATCATCATCAAACAACCCTACAGTGGCACATAGGTTTCAGAAAATACCAAATTTCTCTCTCGGTGCTAAGTACTACTCCCCGACAAGATCAGAACGCGTTAGGAAATCCACCACAACATCACAAGGGTCTATCATAAAGACCAAATCAAATCTCTTTCTCATTTATCAAATCATATCAATTTGTGGATTCCTAACTCAACACATTTTAGCTCAAAACATTTTAATCTTCCTCAATATCAACAAGGTATCAATGCATTGAACCATAATTGACTCGACATTTGGACAAGGATATGAAGACTCAATACGTAATATTTTCAATAATTTAACTCATCAAAACCATTCGGAAAATACCAAGACTCATTGCAAATTCGATATCAATATACCCAATAACTCAAATCGTCATAAGGAAGCTTAAAATTTGACACATGGCTCGAAAATACTTGGAAATACCAATAATTCATTCTTGAACTTAAAACATGGATACATGTTCAAAATATATCAATTCTTGATAGAAACACCAAGAATCCCAATATTAAATCTCAATTCATAGAACGAAAATAGTCAAATACTCATGTGATTCAAAAGTTACAATTCAAATCTTTATAAGTTCATAATCGAATTATTTAGACATAATTCAACTTACAGAAACATATGAATCCATTAAATAATCATAATTGGCAAGCTTGAACAATTTATATATATACATAATCAAAATCTCATGGTAGGATACCTTGGAAATAAATTCATTTGCCAAACTCATAATAATCCATAATAAAAATTAAAGATATGGGTATAAGAACGAAATAATTATTCTTTTTCAAAGCCCCACATACCTAAAAATGGAAGATGAATATGAACTTCCGACTCCAAAACTTTATTCACGAAAATAAAGGGTGCTTCTCGAAGCCCTTAACATGATCAACTCGAATCTCAAATCAATTTGAAATTTCTACGGTTCAATCAAGAGACATAGAAGGATGAAATTTGGAATATTAGGGTTGGGGTTTGAGCCTTAGGAAATTTTGGAGAAAAATAAGCTATTGAATGCTCTTAATGGACTTAAATCCATGGTTTACCCGGATGGATTGGAGTGGAAATGACCAAAATACTCTTAAAAATCAAATAATGTCAAATCTGTCCTTTGGTGGACTGTTTTGATAAGCTAAAGTAGATTGACCATAACTTTTTTCTCCAATAGACAAATTGGATGAAACCAATTTCATTGGAAATAGGACTCTCAGAGCTTTCTGTTGATATATAGTAGCTCACCCAAATCATTATGCACAAGGAGTTATGATCGTTTGAAGTTGACCCTAAAATTCGCCTGGCCTCAGTATTTTTTCCTGCACTTTTACTGTTCACCACTATTCACGGTTAGATCGAAATGATCATAACTCATCGCTCGAGTGTCCGTTTTGGATGATCCACATATCTTTGGAAAGCTTATTAGATGCTCTACGCGATGACGGGTCGTATATCCAGAAATTTCACACAGAAAAATTATTAATCACGATAAAGTACAGAATTCAATACATTTTTGTCCGAGATGTTAATGGACTCTTGGAAAGATAAAAAGGCTTTAATGACTCAACACATGTGAGAGCGAAATATTTAACGGGAAAACTCGGGGTATCACACTGGTTGATTTGGATTTAAGAGGGGTGTGGGTTGGGTTGATTTGTATTTTTGAAAAGATTAGAAAGTTTTGAAAATATTAATCAACTCCCCAATTAACTTAATCAAGTTTTCAAATAATGTTTGACCCTTTAAGTTGGTCAATGTCACCAATCCTTCATTCAAGATTTAAAAGACATCTTTCCTTCAATTTTCTCAAGATACTTACATATGTCTTTAATCCGGTGAATGAAAGTGGAGAAACTATTATTCTTGAAAAACCTAGGCAATAATGTGGTGGAGGGTTTATGAGAATTTCTAACAATAAAATTATTCCTTGTTTCACTTTAAGAAATTATTGCAATGAAGATATCACCATTACTACCTCATATAAATAAAATATTACAAACTTGTTGATTAGTTTTTTTTTTTATATAAAATTATTTATACTTGAAAGTTTTTAATAGCAAATATTTATTTATAAAAGGAACATGAAGATTTGCAATTTATCAAAGTAGTGTCTTAGCATGTTATAATACTAGTGAACTTGACCGCACTTCGCGTGATTGTAAAAGATATTAGAAGATTTACTAAATGATCATGCTAATAATTAATTTAGATATTATATGATTCATTTTCCTCTAAAAGAAAGAAAATGCTAACAAAATGTACTGTAAAAGATATTCAAAACTTTACGAAACGGGCAAGTCAATAATTAATTTAAATGTTATATATCTTTTTTCTTGATAGAGTGAAAATGTGAAAAAATAAATGTATATGTCTATTCATAATTTGGATTGTAATGATGTTTATTTTTGGTTTTATCTGATTAAGAACTTTGGAGTATTAAAATAACCTTAGCGAATTAAATTACAGTAAAATTTAATCTTATAACTAATAATTAGCATAAAATAAAAACAGTAAGTATAACTTGTTGCTTAGTGAGAAAATAGAATTTGATCTAAGTATTAGTTTTATTCTTGTTATCTCCATTCTTAAACAACTCAAACTCATATGACTAAATAAAGTGGTAGTTCGGTGTGTTAAATCTTCCACCATGTGCAGGGTTCGAGGTTATCTTGCATGTCTAACGGAGGTTGATTTCAAGAGTGACCTTCTGTTCATATGACTATTTGTTATAAAATTAGTAAAATCACTGAACACTTTAACAAAAACATGTACATGTACATGTAAGAATGTGCAAATCCTCTTAAAAATCAAACATAACCACTTAATATATGTAATAAGAAAGAGGAAATAAAAAGTATTGATTGATATAAACTATTAAATTCCTCGAAGATTGTTTGTTAGTAAAAAAATTCAAATTTTAACATTATTCAAGTCCGCTAAAGGATTTATATTTTAACTATCTTTTATAATATTAATAAAATAAACTTATAGCTTAAAACTATTTCAACATCCACTTTCATTGAGGAGTAAATCTTGAACCCAAATGTAAGATGCAATGATCTGAATTTAACCAAACATTTTTTTTTTCAAAATCAATATAATTAAATTTATTAGTTTTATCTTTTTCAAAAATTAAAACCAACCATTCAAATATGCAGAATTAATGGATAAAATAATCAATTTCAATACAATGAGATAATTTCCTATTCAACATTCCTATTTGATCCTTTTAATAATTCACATCCTATTAGTAATAATAAATAAATAATGGCAACGAAAAAGAAATACTACGGGGAGAATAAACAATGAACATGAATGAAAGATTATAAAAAGAAATTGATGCCCTACATGTAACAAAATTAATAATTATTATTTGTGTTGATCGGAGAAGATACAAATGCTATGATACTTCTACAAAGATCTCTTTCATATGATTACTCGTTTATACATTCCTTGAGGATTAGAGCATCGTTCACACCATGACAACTGACAAAAATAATTATAACTTCTCATTTAAAATTAAATATAACAAATTTCATAAATAATGTGTTTATATTACTTAATATAAATACCATATAATTATGATTTCCTTCGCATATTCACAAAGATAGAATCGTCAATAAAAATAAAAAATATAAATTTCAATTTGTTTGAATAGTTGTAAGAAATGTGCTAGATGCTTCGAAATTTGTATACTGATGCACTACATCAGGAAAAAAATAGTGGCAATTAATTAACAATAATAACTTAGTAATCGTTAAATTTTTTAAAAGCAATTATTAGCTACAATTATAACACTATATCTCTAAATAGTACTTAGTACAAACATAAGAAGTAGGAAGTTTGGGTTACCATGTTCTCTTTTGATTTGATTATCATGTTCTCTTTTGATTTGATTATCGTCATGCTTGCCAACAACAACTTTGAAGAGTTGGTAAAGAAAAAAAATTGAAATCATGACTGTGAAGTAGTGAGAAAAATATAAAAATAATTATGAATGATAAAATGATAATATTTGTTTTGATCTTACCCAAGAATTTCGCATGTTGATGACAATGGCAAAAACATAAAAAGCAACCCAATATCAAAATAAAAAATACAAATTAATGATTTCTCTGATTTTATGAGATTTTAGATATGAAGAAGCAAATATTCTCAATGTGATATTTTATAGGTATTATTGGTAACTGATGTGAAGTTGCAGTGGAAACATAACTATAAAAAATTGATGTGCCAATAAGCATTAAGTTAATTATGATTATCGTTACTAATTAAAATTTAATAATATTTATTTGATTTATTCAAATTTATAAGTTTTTATTGGTCTATAATGGAGGGGTTTCAAGGAGATATATGAACATATAATAAATAAATTATAAATTAAATTAAATAAATGAATATGAAAGAGCAAAAATTAAAGAGAAAAATGAGAAAATATCTTATGTATAGTACATAAATTATAAATTAAATTAATAAATATGAAAGAACAATTGGAGAGAATAATGGCAAAAAATCTTTTCATAAAAGGAGGAGAAAGAAAAAAAGATCTCTTTGGAGTTGAGAAAAATATCTAAAATACAAAAAACTGACTAATCAATTTCTATAGAAATTAAAAATCCAAAAAAATGACAAATTTCTGTAGAAATAGTGCTACATTTAAGGAGTTATAAATTATAATAGCTAATTTCTTGGATTAAATAAAAAAAAAGAAAATAAAAAGAATAAAGAAGGGAAAAGGTGTATTTAAGGAAATGATATAAATATCATTAATAGCATTAATGCTGATGCAAGTCTATGCACTCGAGTCCTATTTTCTCTGGTTGGCCTCATTAAGTGAAGTTTGCTTACCTCAAGTAGATTGTACTATTCGAACACTTCTCAGGACTTGGATTGCTTCAATTGAATAGTTTTTTTATATATGTCAAATTCCTATGGTTTCTGAAAGTGATTAAATATGATTATTTTTAATATTTATTAGAATTTAAAGGTAAATTTTTATTTTTTGAAATTGAAAAAAAGGTATAAAAAAAAAATTACAAAAAAGATAAATAAGAATCAAGCCCTTAGAAAGCACCACATCAAAAAGTCGATTCTGTTTTTTATATACAGAGAGAGAGAGATAGAGAGAGAGAGATTTTCTATTTATGAGCTATGATTTGATCATTTGATAACATTATATAAGAATTGAGGAAAACTTGTGTAAGATTTTCATGTTTATGAGAAAACATATAACTTAAAGAGTCCAAATTTCATGTTCAAACAAAACTTCAACCAATTTATGTCAAATAATTTCATATCACATGACCAAATGAACCTTTATTGTCATACATTATGCACGTGTACAACAAAACACATGTTTGCCTAGGGGTGTGCAAAAACCGAACCGATCAATAAATCGAACCGCTAAAAATGTTATTGGTTTATTGTTATTGGGTTATTAAGTTAACGGTTTTTAATGATTTTATACAAAAAATTTATTGGGTTATTGGTTCAATTTGATTTTTTTTTATTGGGTTATTGGATAAACCGACAACCCAATAAGAATATACATATATATATATACATATTCTTAATTTCTCTTTAATTTCTACAAATTAACAAACCTATTATTTCAATTATACAAACTCTTAATTTCTCCTAACAACATTTAGTTCAAACTTGAAGATTCTTGTAAATTAAAACACATCATGTAGGATTTTTGGTTGCAACTAAGATTCGATGTTTTTTCATGTTAGTTACTACTATTTCTATTTTTTGAGTATTTTCTTATCGGTGAAATCGAAAATCAAACCGTTAAAGACTAAAAACCGATAAACCAAAAATCGATAAAAAAATATCTTATTGGTTTGGTTATTGGTTTAGCATATTTAAAAATTGAAAATCGATAACTCAAACTGATAGTATGTAAAACCGAACCGAACCGACCGATCCACACCCTATTTTTGCCTTAAAAAGAATTAGACAAATGTATTATACAAGTGTACAGCGAAACACATGTTTGCCTTAAAAAGAATTAGACAAATGTACGAATATATGCTCTGGATTGCCCATAATGATTTTTGCATGTATGACTTTGTCAAAAGATGGTGATTTTACTAATTGTTGATCGTAAAATCACAAACGCCAAGATTGAAATGATCAAATAGGAGTAAGAGCTAAGAAGAGATGGAGTAATGAAGATTAAGCACCGATGTGTCATATACATGCCGTCCCCTGTGTATTCTCCTTCCAGCTCCTAAGCCTTCATCAATTGTTATGTTCACAACAGAGAGTGAAAGAGAAGCCATTGTTTGAAGCCCAAAACATAACAAAAGTGAAGCAGAATTTAGTTCGTGAATATAGCAATTCACTAATTGAGCATGCTTCTGTTGTCTCTTTTTTATGAACGACAAACTCTTGGTATGTATTTTCATATGTCACTTCCTCCGTTTTCTTTTACTTGTCATGTTTCATTTTTCGAGAGTCAAGTTGACCAATTTCCAAAGCTAAATTAATTTAAATTAATTTAATATTTTTAAAATAAAAATTTTAATGTCCTTAAACCATATGAAAAGTACTATAAGTTTATAATTTTTCTTTTTTCAATATGATTGAAAACAAATCTTAAAATATTGGCTAATATGTTTGATTTTAAAAAAGGAATTTATGACAAGTAAAAAAAGAGAGAGAGTATAATCTAGACCTCGTAAGAGTATAAGTTGTGCATGCAACCAAGTTACATATTCAATATCAACTGAACTGCTTGAAGAAGAATACAGACCACCCCATTACGTAAGTAAATTAAATCTTTTACTGTTTGTAAAAAACTCCCCAAGGTAGAAAAATAGCAGGGAAATTGGCTAGATGTGCAAGAGACGACAGTTATTATTGCTAGCATGAGAGAACATTATTAAATCCCAGAGGAAGAGAAATTGTGCATGATTAATAAATCTTGTAACCAGAAAATTAACCACACTTATATGCCATGTGCAATTTTAATCTATGTGAAAAAAAAAGTCTGGAGCACTAAAGCTTCCGCTATACACAAGGTTTGGAGAAGAACTCCGTCACAAGGATGTATTGTACGCAACCTTACCTTGCATTTCTGTCAGAGGCTATTTCCAAGGCTTGAACCTGTGACCTCCTGATCACATGATAACTTTACCACTTACTATCAAACATTATAATCATGCATATTATAAAAATTGTACAATATAAAAAGAAAAAATCTAAAAAGAGAACTATCAAACATTATCTCATATATATATATATATATATATATATATATATATATATATATCCAAAAATAGCCTTATAAGAATATCGTTTGTGTTCCATGCTTGCATCTGTCCCCGCCAATGCGCACCTACATTCATATAATTAAGTAGTAGTTTCAATATCATGATCATGAACCATCAATTAATAAGAGATCATATTATCAAATTCTATACCGACAAGAGATGGCACCTAGGCAGGGAGAAGGACGACCACACTTCTCATTGCATGTAGCAGACGTTCCTCTTACATCAACCATATCAACTTGATATAGATGATCTCGTTCTAATTGTTTATTTTACGTATGTATATACCTTTTTGCACGTCGAGCTTGAGTTTGAACTCTATAACAACTCTGAATTGGAATTGTAAGTCTACACCATTGCGATTTGTGTACAATTCAAATATCAAAAAAAAAAAGTTGAAGTGCAAGAAGAAGTGAGACAAAGATATTCATTTATGTTTTGGACTTCAAAATTGAAATTAGTTATAAATCAAATTTATATGACCTTATTCAAGTCTATTTACATGGAATTACCTTATAGATTCAAGATTTCTTCAGTTTGGAATGAAAAGTTAATGGAAATAAGGACTTTTTTAATAAAGAGTTACTTACATAAATCCCTGATAGTTTAACCAATATTACATAAAATCTCGTTTATTTTGCTAATTACATCTTATTTCGGATTTTTGAATTGGTGATACATATGTTAAGCAGTGATACATATCTAAAAGTGATACATATGTAATAGATCAGGTAATTATTTTAGGAAGCATGGGATTATCTCTGATTTTAACAACGTAAATCTCGCCTAAACTGTTACAAGCGTTAAAAACACAATTCCATTTGTTAAAAGTTCAACAAATGACACAAACCACATTAGATTCTCAAAAATTTTCAATTTTGGAACAAAAAAATCGATATTCAAATTTTTTTTTCTGAATTTCTTCAATGGATCTCATCACTGTGTTGTTGCGTCATTCTGGGGAATGGGTTTCTGAAACAAGGTACAATATCTATCAAGTCGATGGTATTGTAATTCATGAAAAAGCGTTGTACCGCTATTTAATGGATGCGATATCAACTTTATTGAAAATTGACGTATCTCTGAAAAGAATTCATGCCAAATATGTTGTTCAAGGCGATTCATCAGCATTGGAGATTCATAATGATATGGCTGTGAAACTTTTTCTTTAGATTTTGAAAGCTGAATCCATATTCGGGAAGTATCCATTGTGTATTACAACTAGTGATATTGTAATTGGCAGTGATGATGTTGACGCGGATGATATGACGATTGAGTGTTATGATTTTGTTGATCCGTCTGAACTTGCAGTTGCTATAGTTGGTAATGTTGAATCTCTGCCAATTGTTAATATAGGTGGTGAAGAAATGATAAGTGATTGCTATAATAGTGTTGTAAAGGTGAACCAAAAGTATAAAAACAAAGATACACTTGTCTCGGTAATATGTAACTATGCAATCAAGCACAGGTTCATTTTCAGAGATGAGAAATCTGATAAGCAGAGGTTCGTTTTTTAGTTTTTAATGACAATTATTGATTTATTTTGCAATTTGATACATCTAGAAGTTGTAGTGATACATTTGTATATTAGTGACAGGTGATTCATATAACTGGTGATTTATATAACTGATTTTTATTATTGGTGATTAACGTAATAGGTGATTCGTATAAGTGTTTTTTAAGTTGGTGATTAATGTAACTGGTGTTTCAAATAACCAGTGATTCATATAACTGGTGATTCATATAAATGATACAAATAACTAATAAGTATTGTAAGTGGATATTTATACATATGGTGATTCATATTTATGATTAATATAATTGGGTATTCATATAAATGGTAATTTATATTGGTGATTTATATAAACAGGTTGGAAAAACAGGTTATTCATATAACTTAGTGATTCATATAATAAAATAGAATAACAGATTAAGTTTATATTAGTGATATATATTAACTGTTTATTCATTGGTTAATTGGTTCACTTTTTGATTAAAGTAGTGATTCATATGGTATATGGTGATTCATATATAAACAAATTAGCGTAACTTCATATTAGCAATATATTTTTTTGATGTATATTTCAGCTATGTCTTGCTGTGCAAATCGCCAGAATGTAGTTGGGTATTCAAGGCGTCTTGTAAGCATGGTACTAATACATTTACAGTACGTACCTTCAACGATGAATACAGTGCTCACTAATAGACAGCGTGTTTGAGCAGTAACATGCAACCATTGCCTTTGTAGCTGGAATAACAACTCCAAAGTTGGTGAACTACAAAAGAATAATCACCCCAAGCGACATTATTAAAGATATAAAAAGGGAACTTGGTTTGAACATAGATTACATGAAGGTGTGGCGGGCTAAAGAACGTGCTTTAAAGATGTTGAGAGGGCAACCAATTGACGGATATAAGCAAATGCCTACCTATGCATACATGTTGAATTCGATTTATCCCAATTCACATATAAGGAAGCATAAGTCTCTGGATAATAAGTTCATATATCCATTCGTAGCACTACAACCTTTTATTAGGGAATTTGGGTATTGTAGGCTTGTTGTGGTAGTAGACGGTAGTCATATGAGAGGACCATATCAAAGAACATGTGTTTCAGCTATCACACTTGATGGAGCAGGTATTACACGTGGTGATTTATTTTTTTCTTACAAATGATAGTAATTGTTATACAACTTACACATAATCATTGTTTGATATTATGTATTAGGACATATATTGCCGCTTGCGTATGGGGTTATAGATTCTAAGAATGATTCATCCTTAACGTGGTTTTTCCAGCAATTCAAGTGTGCTTTCAGTGAGCGTGATAGACATGAAAGCATAATCAAGGCGGTTAGTGTGGTCTATCCATGTATACCGCATTTTGCTTGTATTTGACATTTTTGGAATAATGTCTGCACGAATTATAGAAAGAGTAACGACAAGCTGACCGGAGAGTTTTTTGCCATGGCTAAAGCGTACAAGTTGGATGATTTTGATGAGCTTATGTGTAAAGTGGGAAATATTGACAATAGAGTTAAGGTATATTTAGAAAATATTGTATTTAAAAAGTGGTCAATAGTTCATGCTCCAATAAATAGGGGGAGGATGATGACTTCCAACATTGCAGAATGTATCAACTCTCGTCTTGTTGAGGCTCGTGAACTATCAATTTTAGATTTTCTTGAACAGGTCAGAATCTTATTTGGTGTGTGGAATCGAAAAAATAGAGATCGATCTAGCTTTCTTTCTAAAAAGTCATTGGAAGGTCGGTTTCAACAAATTCTTCAATTGAACGTGGCAAAGTCATCACGTATGATGGTAAGTTAAAATAATAATCAGTATACCTTAACTAAGTTAGTTTGCAGATTTTTTTTCTTTTAACATTCTGATAACAGATGTATCAAAGTGATACATCTGGGATTCATATGTATCATTTTGATACATATGTTGAAATATGTTTCTATTTGAAATTTTTTTCTTTATATTTAATTAATTTGGGTCTTTTATGTTGACTTATATAAAACTTTATGGAATAATATTTTTAGATTAGGAAATCAACTAAATACATATGCAATGTCTATGAAAAATGAAGAAAATACATTATTCAGTTGGATAATAGAACTTGCAACTGTGGTAGATTTCAACTTGATGAGATACCATGCGCGCACGCTATTGCTGTTTTGAAAAGCAAACATGTAAAGGAAATGAAACCATACTACTCAGATTACTACAAGAAGGAGACATTGGTGAAGACTTATAAAATGCCGCTTTGTCCAATGCCTGATAAACGAGACTGGCATGTACCACCGGAGGTGTTAGAAGATGTGATTTTGCCTCCAAAATATAAACACCCACCAGGAAGATCCAATAAAGGTAGTAAAAAGAAAAGTAGCAAAAAGTTTTCATCAACATCAAATCGTTGTGGCAAGTGTGGGTATGAAGGCCACAACAGATGTACTTGCAACTACTTTCCAAAAGAGATGTGACATTTTGTCTTTAAAGTTTAATCAGACATGTTTACTTAGTTCAAAGTTCTGAATTCAATAATTTGAGTTAATTACTCAAAAATTCGTTGCTTGATATATTCCGTTTACAATTGAAAAAGATATGTGTTTTTAAGATTATCGTTTATAATTCATTAGTACTATTGTCTTATGTAGATATGTTTAGAGTTAATGAGGAAAGCAAGTGATTCATTTCCTAAATGAAATTATAAAGTGATTCATACTACTATTTAATCTCAACAGGTTAATTGTTGTTACATTTTAATCATATTGTTTTCAATTGATACATATTAAAAAAACTTAATTTTGTTATGTGATTCATATAAACCATTCGTGTAAAATTAGTTGTTTCATATAAGAAAGTAACATTAACATGTTAATTGGTGATACATTTTCAACATATTAGTTACAGTTTATTCAATTCTAATGACTTTTAACTGGTGATTCATTTTAAGAATATAAATGGTTATCCCAGAAATTGGAGATTCATATGATAACTGAATATAAGTGGCGATAAAAGAATACAACTTAACATATTAAATTTTATTTGGTAATTCATATAATTATATGTTAAGAATATAAATTATGATTCATATGGTATTGGGTGATACATATTCAAAAACATAATATTGTTATGTGAGTCATATAAATCATTCATGTAAAAGTTGTTGATTCATAGTAGAAATTAAAATGAACATGTTAATTGGTGATCCATCTTCAACATATTGGTGACAGTTTAATCAGGTTTAATTATTTTTAAATGGTGATTCATATAATTAGTGATTTATTTAACTGATTATTCATGAAAGTGGAGCTTCATATGATTATAAGTCGTATTTGGTGATTCATGTAAAAACTGATTAGTAATATAAATGGTGATTCATATGGTATTTGATGATACATATTAGATCACTTCTAATTGTTAACAAAATATTGATGCTACATATCAAAAGATAAAACTAAAAATTTGTAATAGATTATGTAAGTTAAACTGCATACAGAAGTACTAATACAATATTTGCTTTTAAGATAAAATATGATGACATTTTATACAAAAAAATATGGTTTCATGATTTATCTAGAAATACCCAAACATTAAAAAGCCAAAAAACCAGAATTCCACAAACATAAGAAACCAATATCCTTTTGTCACACAATAAATGCTAGAGAACAACGGTTCAACATCAATCATCTCTGTATCCTCAGATCGAATGAAGGTGCGTTTAGGCCTAGGCGGATCTTGGTTGTCACTAACATATCCAGTGCATGCCTTGTTCACACCATAGTCCCATAAAAAGGATGCGTATCTTGTACGATGCTTTTTCGGATCAAACTCTGAAGATGGTATCTGATGCCGATCACTTAAAAATTCAGCATATGCTGCAACAAACAAGCCACAATCCCTGGAAAATAGAAAAATAGGTATTTTATGTGTTTCCGTAAGCTCTTAAAATAATATATTCAAAGCAATAAATGATACTTATAATGTGCCGCTTGATTGTTGCACAATTCCATCAACAATGTGAACGTCGAATGTATGTTGGTCTGACTTTTCCTTGTATGCGTCTAGAAGTGACCATTCTGTGTAATTTTTTTTCTCAAAAAAAATCAGATATTGTCAAATAAGTTGACAATATTTTAACAAGCTCCTTTATCTCATCAGCATGACCTCTATGACCTTTCATCGAGTCGTACACACGAATGCATCTTTCCTTGAGTACTATGACTACCAGCACCCAATGAAATGACCCTTTACAATTTATTGGCACATACACCTCGTCAATCAAATGTCATGGAATACCAGCTGGAATGCATAGTCCTTGCATAATCTCATAAATTGATCTCTCCATCGAAATCACTTTTATTGAGCGAACGTTTTTGACATACGAGCTAAGATCAATCTCAGAATGACTTCGGTGATAATGAGTGTATATATCATGGATGTAGTTCATGAACACGCAATTCATAGTGGTATATCTATATTCACTAGTTGTATCCAGTTTTGCTTTCTTTCTAAGATAGTAGAATACCACATCGATATGCTGTAATAAAAAACTATGATGTGTAAGAACGAGTGATTTATATAAGGCATATACAAGACTTGGAATAGTAATTGCTATAAAGAAAAATATAGTAAGAACAACTTCGCATGAAATGTAGAGACAAGTTAAATCAGCCATAAATGTATCGAGTTGTATATTGATCATAACAAGATGCAGCAAAGAAATTAAATTTTGCTCATAAAAATATACAGCAGAATGTAGTTCAAATTACGACACTAACCCATGCTTCCTTATTAAATTTTCAAATTAAATTCAAGTTAGACAGCATATGTATCACAGTGATACATATGATACCCAGATGTATCACGATGATACATCTGCTACCAGAAAAGCTGTATTCATTCTGCAAACATTAAATTTTTTGGGTCATATTGTAAAAACAGCTTGTGCTTTAATAATAAAAATTAATAAAAAGGTTACTTGCTATATAGATTTCTTTGAGGCATACCTCATCATTCCAACAATTACTTGACTGCACCATGTAATAAAACCAACTTTTTTTCACTAGGTGTGCTACTACAAAAGTAAGACTTAGTTTTAGATCATCGTATTTGGCCGTGTAGTACTCATCCTTTCCTTTTCTGAAATCAAATTATAATTCTTATAAGTATTGAAAGTAGTACATATATATGATATTGTGAAGGGTGATTCGTCAATCTTTCTTAGTAGCATGTGGATTGTACAGTCCAGCTGACATCCAAACAGAGAACTTAGAGAAGAGATCTTCAGCATATGGTCCGTTAATATTGTGACCTTCAAATAGATATTTCAATTTTTTTTGCGAATGGATGACTTCTTTATCTTTTGACCCAGAATCAAACTCACTGACAAATGGTGACTGATATACTTTTGATGGCTGCCTATTTCTCTTGGAAGGAAGCTTCCTGACATATTTCAGATTAGTCTTGCACACAGGGACCTGAGAAATTACTGCAATTGCATTGTCGCTAATATAACACTGACTATCAATGTTGCCTTGCCGATCACATGTGTCAATGGTTGCAGAATCTATATAATTGATCCCTGTTGGATAGGAAGCACGCGATGGTGGTATGTACAAGGTAATAGCTTTAGAAAATCTTCATATGTATTATGAAGGGCTTCTTCAGATTCCTGTGTAACGTATGTAAAAACAGAACCTAGTGTTATAATGAAGTTTAGAATTGAAGTTCCTAAATTATGTGTATGTATCATAATGATACATATGGATCATTATGTGTCACTGTGATACATCTGAAAAACTTACATAATAGATAACCAACTTTAGGTACTTGAAACATTAATCATCTATAAATAAGATTAAAACATTGTTACTGAAAAAATTTTATGCCACAGAAAAACTTAAAATTAGGTTTTGACTATTATAATAAACTACTTCAAATTACAAAATAAAATTTGTTATAAGTAAATCGATATTACTGTTACATGTTCTTTCTTTATAGCTTCATCTACTTCAGCATCTATAATATGCCTATCATCTTGTTGCAGCTTGTCTGCGTATGAACTCTCAGCTTCCTGTTTGATTTATTTCACATTTAATTTTGTATTGTGATCTAACTTTTGATATGAATTGATTTAATAAATTGTGTGTATGAAAATTGAAATATTTTGATACAAATATATCAAAGTGATACATTTTGAAAACTTTAGGAACACATATTCAAAAAATAAATATTGTCATATGATTCATATTAACCGTTGGAGAAAAATTATTTAATTCATATTAGTAATTAAAATTAACATGTTAGTATGAATCAATTGAACACATTTGATGAATCAATTGCTGGAAATTTGTTTAAATTGTCTATACTTATCAAAGTGATACATATGATGTCAGATGTTCATATGTATCACAGTGTACATATGAGTAACTTAATAAATATATACACACCATTATATTAACAGTTCCAGCAATTCAAAAAATAACATCTAAACTATTAGATGGTAATATTTTGAGCAAGTTGTGACAAAATGATAATATAATTAAGTTAATTTAATTACCTTTAAGGATTCCTCAGCTGCTCCTTCATTACCACCTAATTTAGATGATTGACCAGCAGCATCTACAATATTATAACTTTTAGCATCCGTTGTGTGCTCATTAAGAGTTTGAGGAGGATTCTCCAGGTTGCCTTTTTCACTTTCATGCACTGGATATTGAGCAACCTACAAGATAAGAAATTAGAATAATACAGTAGCATAGTGATACTAATGATAAACTATGAATACCTTGCCAAATGAAGCAAAACCTTCTTTCACAACTCCCAAAAGTCCTGTATACTGGTCAACCATCAACTTTTGAAAATCATTGACTTTCATGTCAACCTAGATTGTGACTAGCATTTTGGATTTCATGTTAACCTATAATATATTTTAACATTAACAAAACAAAAACAACAAAATTTTATACATACATAAGTCCTAACATAAGACTTTACCTCGTCCAAATCAGACTTGGATAGTGATAGATTTTACTCTGAAGCAGCAGATGTTTTATTGGTATCCCTCATCTCAATATTAGGCACAACTTTGTCTTTATACAAGGAAACTCGAGGCTTCGAAAGATCTATTGAAGGACCTGCCAAATTTTTATCTTTGGACAGCTTGTCTGATTGTTTTTTGGACTTTGCTATTCGTGAGCTAACCTTTTCTGACTCCTCAACTATTTTTTGTTTCTTCATAAGAGGATGTGAAGATTGACCAACATCAAACCTCATCTTTTTTTAGAAGGTCCGCACTAGGAGATGTACTAAAATCATCAAATTTATCTCCAAATTCAGTCAGAACAGTCCTCTCAGATTGTTGTTGTACAGCTACTGCCTGTGCTACATTTGCAGCATCATCTGTAGAACCAAACATCACAGGATTGGACAAATCAAGATGGTTCAATTATTGTGGTTACGGGTTTATATTCCTATACACAAGCTGCGAAAAAAAGTAACATAAAAAACCAAAAATTAAAAGTAACTTAAAAATCAAAAATCGACATACAAAAGTATAACAGTGAAATAAACACTACCTTACTAAACATATCGTCCATAAGATCCTCGTATCTAGGCTTGGGTTTTACCATTTTCCAATTTACCATCCTTGGAATTAAATTGTGAACGCAAACGGCAAGTGATTCATCAATTTTGGCACAACATTCGTAACACCAAATCTGAAGCACGTATGGCAGTCCACTCAGATGATAAAACTTTTGGATCTCATTCATCGACCGACTAATAAAAGCCATCAATTTCTCAAAAGCTACTTTTCCCCATGGAAAGCGACTATAACTTCCATCATCCACCATATGGAAGTCTCGGGCAGGGATATTAGTTTTATCAAATTGGGAGAACACAAATGTATGTATAAAGTATAATTCCTAATTTTTACCGCATCTTTCATATTTTCCCTTAGGTTTTAGTCAAAAAAAGATTGACCAACTCACTCTTTTTCACATATGATGACGAATTCAAAAAATATTTTCTTTTGTAGTCGACATGGTGGAAGGTCTGATAATCAAAATCATCAATGCTGCCTTGGCATTTCAAGCCGATAACAATAGCAAACTCGTACAATGAAAATCGATGAATTGTATTATTGACCAACACCCTTAGTTGATCTTGGCATGAGTGTTGGACTTCTAAGGTCATCAAGTACCTTGCTATCGATCCTTGAAAACTACAATTAGGTAGGTCCAGAAATGACCCAAAACAAGTGCTTCTAAACATTCTAATTCCTTCATCATTCAGAACTTCGTTAAGCTTATAGACTACATTGATATTATGTACACTACCAATCCTTACATTGTGGGAAGGTCGTTTTTTCACAAGCAAACTAACATTCTGTCAACAACACAAATGAATCACAAAAAAAAAAATAAGTACATAAAATGAAGATTCATATGTATAAACAAAAAATGCTATCCACAGAGAATAAAAGTAACAAGCATATGAATCACCAATTAAAATATCATTTTAGTGTAACACCCATATGAATCACCAAGTAACCAGTTAATCTGTTAATCTGCAATTAAATGAATCACCCATATGAATCATCTGTTAAAAGAACCAGTTATATGAATCACCATTTATGAATCACCAACACATATGAATCACCCATATGAATCATAAAAAAATATGAATCACAAAATAACCAGTTAATCTATTAATATGTATAAACAAAAAAATTTATCCACAAAGAATAAAACTAACAAACATATGAATCACCAATTAAAATATCATTTTAGTGTAACACCTATATGAATAACTTATATGAATGACCAAACAAATATGAATCACCTAGTAACCAATTAATATGTTAATCTGCAATTAAATGAATCACTCATATGAATCATCTGTTAAAAGAACCAGTTATATGAATCACCATTTATGAATCATCAACACATATGAATTACCCATATGAATCACAAAAAAATATGAATCACAAAATAAACAGTTAATCTGTTGCAGTTATATGAATATCCCATATGAATCACCAGTTAAAAGAATCAGTTATATTAATCAATACCTATGAATCACCAGCACAAAATATGTATCACCAATTAAAATACCATTTTAGTATTTCACCTATATAAATCACCCATATAAATCACCAAAAAAATTATGAATCACTAAGTAACCAGTTAATATGTTAATATGCAATTATATGAATCACCCATATAAATCACTATTTAAAAGAACCATTTATATGAATAACCATATATGAATTAGTTGCGAAAAAAAACCTGCTCCGACGGGGATTTGGGGATTTATTTATTTTCATCCCGATCTTCCATTTGCATGTTGGAGACTTGATTTTTTGCAGCAAAAGCTTCTCTTAAAATCTTCAATTTTTTAGCGTCGTTCCGCTGCTTTGATTGATTTTCACTAAACCCTAATTTGGTGTAATCAAATTTGCCCGAAGTAAAACCCAAGACTTGATTACTATCATGAATAATTTTTTGTGTTTCAATTTGTGAAATTCCCAAGCTGAATGAGGGTGAATCTTCATTATCCATTAAAGATAAAACAAATAAACACAAAAGGATTTTAAAGGATAAACCAAAAGCTAACCTCTTTGAAGAAATTGTTAATTTTTGAAATTAAAGGATGAACATAAATTGAAATTAGTTGAAGTAGTGGGGATTGAAGTTGACTAAAAATCTACTAAAATTGGAGAGATTTTAGAAGAGTAATTTGTGAGTAAAAAAAAAAGAGCATGCGTAAATTAAAGGAAAAGAGAGATGGCGTGAAAAGAGGAGATAAAATAGGGTGTGGAAGTTATAGCATATGTATCACCAGTAAAAATTCAAAATAGGAATTTTATGTAATTTTTTAAAATATTAAGGGATATTAGGTAATATGGTGTCTTAAATATGGGATTTGTGTAATTTTTCCTTTAATAAATCCCGACCGAACATAATTAGTGGATAAATTACACAAATCTCATACTTAAGATACTATATTACCTAATATCCCTTACTTTTTTAAAATTTACATAAAATCTCAATTTTCAACTTTACTCTTCATACATATCAACAAAATCTCACATCCTATTTTTACTCCACCATTAACTCATTCAAGCTATTTTTTTTTCAAAAATTTCCTTCTCTAAAATATCTCCCTAATTATCAACAATTAAATCATCTTCATTCCTGATTTTTCCTCCTCCATTAACGCTTAAATCATCTTTCTTCCTGATTTTTTTTCTCCTCCATTAACGCATGCAACTTTTTTTTCCTCTCCTAAAATCTTTCCTATTTTTTTTTGAAATAAAATCTATTGATGCATATATTAATTTATTTAGCTATTCATACATGTTTATTCTTTTAATAGTGATTCATACGAATGATAAATATGCTATCATTATATGGGTATTATGGTGATTCATATGATAGATACATTTTGTATGATTTTAACGGGTGATACATATGATATGAATGGGTGATACATATTGTATTATGGTGATTCATATGATAGATACAATTATTTATTTCAATTATTGGATGATTCATATGATATTAATGGGTGATATATATGGTATTATGGTGATTCATATGGTAGATACAATTATTTATTTCAATTATTGGGTGATTCATATATATGGTATTATGGTAATTCATATGGTAGATACATTTTGTATGATTTTAACGGGTGATACATATGATATTAATGGGTGATACATACTTTATTATGGTGATTCATATGGTAGATACAATTATTTATTTGAATTATTGGATGATATATATGGTATTATGGTGATTCATATGATAGATACAATTATTTATTTCAATTATTGGGTGATTCATATATATGGTATTTGGTGATTCATATGGCAGATACAATTATTTATTTTAATTATTGGGTGATTCATATGATATTAATGGGTGATATATATGGTATTATGGTGATTCATATGGTAGATACAATTATTTATTTCAATTATTGGGTGATTCATATATATGGTATTATGGTGTTTCATATGGTAGATACAATTATTTATTTCAATTATTGAGTGATTCATATGTTATTAATGAAAGGTAATATTGTAGTCAGTGTAGAAAACAAAAGTAATAATACTTTTTTTAAAAGGACTAAAAGCAGAATTAAAACATAATTAAAATTAAATCTAAAAAAAGAAGACTAAAATTAAAGATGAAATTAAAGACGAAAAAAATGTATCTTTCATAATTAAAGACGAAAAAAGAGAAACATAATTAAAACACCCAAATTAAATCTAAAAAGGAGAAAAATTAGATATCTTTCCTTAAATAAAAGAATACAATGAATAAAAGAGAATCTATTATTTCCTTAAAACAAGAGAAATATAATTAAAACACCTAAATTAAATCTAAAAAAAAAAAAGAGAAAAATTAGATATATTTCCTTAAATAAAAGAATACAATGAATAAAAGAGAATCTATTATTTCCTTAAATAAATATCTTTGTCAGTTTCAAAAGTATTAATTTTTTTTATGCATCACCTTATAACATATGTATCACCATTTCAAAAATTGAGATAAAATGTAATTAACAAAATAGTCAAGATTTTATGTAATATCACTTAAAGATTCAGGAATTTATGTAAGTTACCCTAAATTTATAGGACCTTTTTCAAGACTATTTGATCGGAGTTACCTTATAGATTCTAGACTCCTACTTCCATGTTTAGTTTACTAAAAGAATGATATTTTTAATTTTTCAAAAACAGGGCACATATTCATTCGATAGTCCCTTCTATCTTCTCTAATTTTAATATAGATGTTTCTTTTTATTGTATCGCTTTCATGAGTTTGTATCTAATAATTTATTAATTAATATACATGTTCAATAACTATTGCACATACTATATCTTCTACTAACATCGAGAATAAATTACAAAATCAAATCTCTACACTACAAAAAGGTGTTCAGACGACGTAATAACCCTTCAGGTTATTTTTCATATTTTCGATTATTTTTGCCATTAGAGCTTTTTCAAAACTTTCCTAAGTCATTTATGACTTGCTGGGACTAACAGTTTGATTACCGAGCAGTTTGTTTGATTTTTAGATCCAATTCTATGTTTTGAAGTCTTTGCTGACTCAAATTGGCTATTGAATGAAAACTTTAGTCAAATGACCTCGTATGTAAATTTTAACTATTCTAACAACTCCGAAATATCGATAAGCTATGAGGACTCTTTATTTAGGTACTGAGACACTCGAACTCATTTCAATCTATTGGTAGAAAATTTAAGAAAATGGAATATGGATGTAGGACCCATTTTTAGTCGAAACGACCTCGGATAGAAATTTTCACCTTGCTACTGAGTATGAAACATCGAATTTGGTGTGGTAGCATAGTCTGGTTGTGTATACGAGATTCCTAATGAATCCCGAGGGATTGGCAAATACTTAAAAAATTTCAAGTCTCAGCTGTATCTGGTGTTATCGCCAATAGTGATGCCAGGGGTCGCAATCATGATGCCCTTAGCAGGCTAGCATATGCCACGATTGTGGGCATATATCAAAAATGCGACTCTCCTTGTTAGCCTCAAGATGTGGCGATCATGAGATGTCAGGTATAGCGATACATAGACCCTTTTCAGCTCATTTTTGCCCATTTCTTCATCTTTTCTCTTGAGACTTAAATCCTAAAGAGTGTATAACTTTGGAATTAGAGCTTGTGCGTGATTTGAGAGATTGGGTGACAATTTTTACGTGATTATCCTTCAAATTTATGGTAAACTTTCTCTAATTTCGTAGTAGATTTTCTCATTTCTTGTTCAAAATCCCTAAACCTTGGTGGCTTGATATTAGGCCTAATTTAGCTCAGATTTCACCCATTCTTGAAGATAATTACTCCTTGTTCATGAGAGAACATTGGGTTGGTTTCGTAAATATGATTTCTATAAGCGGGACCCACATGAGATTTTGGTGTAATTTTTAGACCCGAAGAACAATGGTGCAATATAGGTATCATTATTCTCGTGTTGATGAGTAAATTATGATTTTGATGGTTTGGCATCATGCAGAAGCTTCTCGAAAGGGAAAGTCAATGATTTAGTGGATTCTTTGAGGTTTCTTTAGCGTCTAGGTAGGCTAGGTTTGCCCCTCATATTAGATTGCGCTACGCCATAGTATGTTTATGATATTATGTAGATTTGGAATAGGTTTTAGGTGTTGGGGATTAAATTTGCAGTATTTGGGTTAGTTGGACCTTCTAGGCTATTCGAAAATCTTAATTTAGGTGCTTTGTCTTAGTTGCTTAGCTCATGAGTAAAATTTCCATCTTAGGAATAATTAAGGCTTTTTTGATATCTAAAAGTGGATTTAGATACCTTAGCCTAGTCTGAGGTAGAAATTGCCTAGTAGTGGATTTCGGGGATTTAGAAGTGAGCCTTTGACCCACCTTAGGACAATATTAGCGTTAGCTATTGAAAACCTTTTATTCGCTTGTTGTACGTCTTGAAATTTTTTATCTAGGTAATATTGAGAAACTTTGGCACTTGATAAAGATATATACTTACCGGTTTGAGTCTAGATATTGCTATAGTATTAATCATGATATCAGTGGTATGATAACGATGATGTTAATGATTATGATGTTGGTTATGGAGGATGGTATTGATGATATGGGTATAGGTTTTAAGTCCAGAAGTGGAATTTGTTTTAATGTGACGTAATTTGGATAGAGTTTACCTGTACCTTGAGAGTTGGTAAATAATGGTGCTTCGGGTTATACTATCTTTGTGTGTATCCTCTAGGCTTATAGTGGCTTGCATTGGGTTATTTACTTTTTTGTACATATTGGCTTATGGGGCCTAATTTTAATGTCATAATCACATGCGTTTGATCATTTATGTGATGTTATTATTTGGGTTTCTTACTTATTTATGTATAGCGATGTTGGAATTGATTTAGGTTTGTCTCTACCTTGACTTAGTTATGTTATCTTGCATTCTATCGTACTTATATTATGATTTAGCTCAGTCGGCCGATGATGCCTACTGAGTACCCGTGGTTTTAGTACCCATACTACACTTTTATATCTTTTTGGTGAAGATAAGAGTACTAGTTACTGTCGTTGATTTGAGTATCGTGCTGTGTGGATTAAAAAGATTGAGGGAGCTCTTAGAGTCGGAGTTTCCCTATATCCTTCTATCTATCAATGTCTAGTCTTTAGTTTTGAGACAGGATTGTATTGACTGTTTTAAACTTGAGTTGTATTTATAGTAGCTCTTGTACTGGCTCTACCACATCGTGGATGGTTTTAATATTATGGTTACTTTTAGACTATTTCTATTGTGTTGCTTATTTATGTATTGAATTGCCTATTTAGCCCTTTTGTGGTATTTCCACCAAGTTAGCCTACTAGTAATAGCTTTGAGCCAGGGTTAGGTTTATTTACTGGCGGGATAGAGTAGGTTCCATTATGACTCATAAATTAGATCATGACAAATTGGTATCAGAGCCAAGGCTACAGCGGTATAATTAGTACAAGATCAAGTGTCTAGTAAAGTCCTACTGATTGGAACGATGACACCTATTTTCTTTCTTTGAGAGGCTATAGGACATTCTTAAGATTTCTTCACTTCTTTCACTCATTTTGTGCTAAATGTCTAAGTTGGTTTGTGAAGCATTCCTTTGACTTCACTCTTTCGCAGATGGCTAGCATGCGTGCTCCTACTACACGAGACAAAGGTCCCGATATCGATCCTGGGGATCCTATCGGTATTCATAAATGAGATAGAGGTTGTGGACAACCTTTAGATGTGTCCTATCATGACACAAACTAGGTCCTGGCTGTGATGGGTATCTCAAATCTGCCAAGGACCGAAGACCGCCCCTTTTTTTGCCTAGCCCAACAGGATATAACACTCCTAACAGTAGCAGAAATTCAAACATATAACAAGATAATAAGAGTAACAACTCAAATACATTTAAGCATGTCAACATCAATACCCAATCCATAATAACATCCACAAGTCCTCTACAAATTCAAAAATAATCTAAGTCAGGACATGCCCTCGACCCTGACAGTAACAATGATAATATTAATGCGAACTCTTTAATTCCAGTTTATGAAAGGGAACCAGTGGAATGATCAAGTCTTCTAGAAAATGAAAGCTCACCACTTTACCACAAACGACCAACGAACCGAGCTGATCCACCTAGCACTGCGCAAGAAAAGTTGGATTGCCTTCGGACCCTACATCACATGGGGATACATCATCCGGAGATAGTTAGTGGGTTGAGCACTAGCATGTGACTTTGGGATAAGGATAAAGTAATGACGATTCAAAAATTCAGATCAACTCAATGTACATGTTTACATACATGTGTGCATACATATATTTTTATATAAAATACTAGGATAGGGAATAAGACTTAACATGTACTTTAAAACTTTAGCCTAGATTGTGTAGATTAACCATCATATAATAGTACCCATGGTCTATATGGCCACCATCTTTTACCCCCTTGTCGGGCTCTAGTGTGTGTAGCAGCACGAACTGGAGAATAATCTCATATATATGCACGGGGGACTTGAACCTCCCAACCATATTCTAAGGTGACTCAAGCACCTAATTATACAATGTATTATGGGGGACTTGAACCTCCCAATCATATAATAAGGTGGACTCAAACCACCCGGTCACATGCAAGGGGACTCAGACCTAAGGCTGTTTAGACCTCTGCGTCGGCAAACATAATTTTCAGCATTGATCCCTCAGGACTGCCACTTTCACGGCCCATCTACACAACTCTCTTTTAAGCCCCATTAAAAAGTATTTATCACACATTCTCATTCATTGAACCATAATACACATTTAGGCATACATTGTTGGCATCGTCATACCAATTACACTTGCAAGGCAACATCAACATGCCATTACAATTCCATTAACTTGGGAAAATAACTCCCTTTGTTCATTAATACAAAATAGGGGAAACCGACTCCCTTTGTTCATTAAATCAAACCATTATGTTTCAAGAACCACTTTATATCCTGTAATTATTCTGAAAATAATTTAATACAATTTACTCGTACTCAAACCACTTTCACAAAGTTGGGTTGAGGTTGTTACCAATTCAATTGTTAATATTCATAAAATTTGGGAAAATCACAATCCCCTAGTTTATTCACCATACCCATAGATAATATTGATTTTAAAACCACTATTTAAGACATAAACCATGCATATGTAAAGATGAAACATCACATAAGCAACAATCATTCAAAAACCTTAGCCCATGTTCCAAAACCACCATCAAAACCACATGGGGAACTAATTAAAACACATGCTTTCACAAAGTAATAGCTGGGGAAGAGTAACATGCCTGAAATATAAAGAGTAATGGAGAGAATTTGCCCTTGGGAGCTCTAATTGAACAACTTCTTGGAAACCCTAAGTATCTTACTTGAGAGAATTTGAGATAGATTGAGCAAATTTTTCAACTTTTTTTGGAGTGATAATGACATCCTAAAGGAGTTTTGAGTCGTGGGTCATGATTTGGGAAAATGAAAAAATGTCCAAAGTGACCTTAATTAAAAGCTAAAAAATTATCTCCAGTGACTATGAGTCACTATACGATTCGGTTGGACATGTTACGACTTGCCAACACGAGTCACAGTCAAGAAAATAGCTAATGACCCTTCTTTGGTGACCCTACGATTCACACCATACGACTCATCACATGACCATATGACTCGTAGGGTCCAAGTCATAGTAAAGACAAAACCACTTGGGGCACGCACTAATTTATATATGAATGGGGCCATGATAACACTCACCTATACCATTTAATTTGGTAGAGGATGGTCGTTGTCGATAGCTCAACTGATGTTGAGGTGGAATTCGCAAGGAGCAAAATTAGATTTCTAGTCCTATGGATGTTAATAGTTACTAAAAAGATACCCGTAATGTAAACAAAGTAAAATTCATGAGTCACTATACGATTCGCTTGGACATGTTACGACTTGCCAACACGAGTCACAGTCAAGAAAATAGCTAATGACCCTTCTTTGGTGACCCTACGATTCACACCATACGACTCATCACATGACCATATGACTCGTAGGGTCCAAGTCATAGTAAAGACAAAACCACTTGGGGCACACACTAATTTATATATGAATGGGGCCATGATAACACTCACCTATACCATTTAATTTGGTAGAGGACGGTCGTTGTCGATAGCTCAACTGATGTTGAGGTAGAATCCACGAGGAGAAAAATTAGATTTCTAGTCCTATGGATGTTAATAGTTACTAAAAAGATACCCATAATGTAAACAAAGTAAAATTCATGATTTAAAATTGGGGGGGGGGGGTTGTTGATTTGGAAAAAGAATTTATCAATGTCAACTCAAGTCAACAAATCAAGGCAACACTTGTGATTTAAAAATCAATATGAGAAGGATCTTATGATTATGTCTACCTAAGGGTAAGTTATGCATGAAAACATGATGATTTGGTGTAAATTCTAGTCATTAACAATGTGGTAGTCTAAGTCGAAGGTCCTTGAGGTTAGTTTGTCAACAAAACCTCAAGAAAATCACTTGTTTATCCTTTCGAAACCTAATAAGTGTGTCAATTATAATCACCTAATGCCTCAATTGGGCATCCCTATTTCTAGGAAAATGCCTAAGTCATAGCTAACTCTTTACTCACCCTTATTTCTAAGATGAAAAACGATAGCAAACTACATCTATTATGGTCCACTTTTGCTTTGTCACCCATATCCCTCATTCAAGGATGATATGGGTTCCAAAAGTTCACCCACACCACTCTTTCAAGGATGATGTGAGCTTTCATGAAATTGAGGTTTTCACCTACAAATTCATTTTAGGTATTTGGGTTTTTCACCCACAAACCCCAACCATTTCAAGCAAGCAATAGTAAAATCCATCATTAACATACTAGAATCTACACAAATACATCACAACCCACACATAATTGCACCTTAGTTCAATATAATCTCAAGACAAGGAAAGTTTATCTATTCATGAAGTAAAGAGAAAGAAATATACCATAAGGTTTATTCAAAGCATCCATAATAATGGAGAATGAAAAGATTCTTCAATTTATACCTCAATTTCACCAAAATCCAATTGAAAATTAAAACACAAAAGTTTCCTTAATAGTAGGGTTACAAAGTTGCCAAAATTCAATTCTACTAAGTGTAAGATGCCAAATGGGAAAGGGTTTTTGCATTATAAGGGATTTGGGGTCGACTGGGCAAAATAATAGAACTTCCCTTGGGCATAAAACCCGTCTAATCGCAATCGCTACAGCTTGTTTGCAATTGAGGTTGCTATGATAGCGCTAAGAATACCGTGATCGCGGACCTTTGACCTATCTTTACTGACTGCGACTGCGGCCCTCAGATCACGTCATGGTAACTGAGACCAAATTTTGCTCCAGGTCATCCACTTGCACTTTTCTTCTATTTTTGATCCTTTTCCATATCTTTCTTTCTCATCGCCTGTAAGCCTACAAAATATGGAATTTAGTGCATTCAATTACAAATTTATTACATTCATATGTTCAAATCGTAGTAGTATGGATGAATTTTGAATGCAAATAAGTAGTAAATTCGTCACTCATTAACACCCCCAACTTAAACCTTTGCTTGTCCTCAAGCAACACTACTTCTCACTCCACGAGATAAGGCAGATTTAAGCCTATTTATACAACCCTGTGATCCCAATGACCTCAAACTTAATTGCTACCACAAGTGGCTCTTCGAATATGGGCAAAGCTATTATCACGACACCCCTCATCATGTAATACAATCTCAAAGATACAAAGGACTTTAAAGAGAAACAATGCAATAATCACTAATACTCTAAAAGTGAATCTCTTTTGACCTCAACTCCACTATACTCCTTTTTCCCCATTATTCGAAAGATGACACTATCAACCACTTTAAGTTGTTCATATGCCTCCTTACAAGAAGGATATCCCCCCACACCGAATTATCTAATATGCAACAAGGAGATTAAGTATGAAACTCGCTCTCTTACAAAGACTTTTGATGCTAACTAGTACCATGCTATAGGCTTGCCCTTATTTCAATCACCACTATAATGAATACATTTGGTTCGAGATCTCGAAGGGCTTTTTGAGCTTGTAACGTAGGTTCAGTGAAGGGTAGGATATCATTCAGGAACAAAGTAGTTATACCCTCCTTGAACATATACATCACACTATTCCATCTAACTTTTGACCATGGGCCACTTCTTTTGTTTTCACACTTTACACATGCCTATTTTTGTTATCGTGATTTACCCAACTTTTCGAAGGTATTTTTCATATGCTTATTTCTTTTGCAATCTATGCCTCATTCTTATTTTCATCATTCCTTTCTTTTTCACTTTTCCATTGCTTAACTCATAGGCATCCACTTACACTACCATGGCCTAAAGTCAACTCTTTCAAACTTACCACCCGTAACTTAGTCATTTAGCCTCAATTTTCATTTTTCATGTTCAAGGAGGGTAGGGTTCTGACATGACCCAAATCGGGGCCTCGTTATATCGGGCATCTCAAGTTTGACCAGGACTGGAGACCACCCCCTATACCCAATTCAACCAATCAATATACAACACATGTCAGATGAATTCTAAATATATAAAAAGATAGTATATTAAAATTTCAATGGCTTTGGGATAAGTCTTGAACCGAGACCAACCCAGCCAAGTCATATTGTCTAAATCAAACCAAACAGTAATGTACCCAAGTCCACAATTATCCATACAAATACCCTAAACAATGTCCAAGAATATCTAGTCAGGATATGCCCCCGACCATAGCCAAAAACAAATGTCAAAAGTATAGTAAAAGCATAAGATAAACCATAACATGAAATGGGCCTTCTGAAGAGTGGAAGCTCACCACTTCAGTCTGACTCAAGTTTTTGCCGAATCACCAAGTATCTAAGTATGAGGTGTGATAGTATGGCCGGTTTCTTTATCATGCAGGGATACAATGCCCGAAGATGGGTTAGCGGGTGAACGCTAGCATGTACTCAGGAGTAAGGATAAAATAATGTCATTATTCAAAACCAAAGAAAATAACCATAAGATACATATATATATATATATATGTATATCTTGCTGGGAAAGAAAACTGGGTTTAAAATGCATTAAAAATATTTAACCTAGGTTGTGTAGATTTACTTTCATAATCCACCCACAAGCTATATGGGTCCAGTGTTACCCCCTGGACAGGCCGCAGTACGTGTAGCCACATAAATTAGAGATATAATAGGGGTCGGGGATTCGCGTGTACCCTTCTCCCTCCATGATACATATATACAAGTATAAACTTAGGGGATTCTCGTGTACACCACAAATATATAGTCACAATGACCAACCCTCATGTCGGCAAACATGTGTTTCCAGTGTCCATCCATCAAACTCACACCTTCACGGTTAGCTATCACAACCCGCTATTATTTCCCAATTAAAACCTTTAACACATAATCAAACTATCAATTCAAAAATTTAACTACTAAGGCATTATGTAGTGGTATCGTCTTACCGACTATAGCTCCCAAGCAATGTCATTAGCCAACACTTAGGGGATTCCCATGTACCCCGTAGACTCTATTATAAAAATCACTTAGGGGATTCCCGTGTACCCAAAAAGGTCTTCAAAACCAAAGCCATGTCCACCAAGGCCTTTCCAAACCGTTTAAAACATTTAGACCAATTTAGGTTCCATTACCACATTATGCAATGCAAAGTTTTCAATAAAAGCCAAATTATGTGACAAAATCATTCTCATTGGCATTTTATCAAAAATGTTGAGGGCGTATAGTTTCCAAAACCAAAACCAAGCATCAATTGACCATTTCCTTGCAACCACATATTCAAACCACCATTATAACATGGAAACCATAAGAAAAACATAGGAAAACATTATCCAACCAAGAACAAATGAAACCCCAACTTATATTTCAAAACCAAATTAATACCACAATATTACCATGAAAACCATTTATTAAAACATGCTTTTAGTTGAACTGACAATGAGGGAGGAGTCACGTGCCTTAGTTACGAAGATTCACAGAGAGATTTTGATCCTTAAGCCTCTAGATGACCACCTTGAAGAAACCCTAGCCCAATTTTCTTGAGTGGTTGTTAGAGAGAGTTTAGGGAGTGTTTTTAATCTTTCAATGTGTGCAAAGGATGACCAATTAGTGTTATAAGATGTGGGGTCTTAAGGTCTTGGGGTGGGAATTGTCCAAAATTCCCTCAGCTTAAAAGTTGTAGAAGACTCACAGGAGGGTATGGTTGGACCCCTCTACTCGTACCCACATTATTCGAGTGGTACCTTCTACTCGGACCTTGATAAAAAACTTGGACACCACATTCTGTCCAACATATGACTCCCTCACCTAACTCATACCATCACCATATGACTAGTATCTTTCAAGTCATACCCTAAGCAGAAATGTCTAGGCTAGATAATGGAGAACATATGGTTTGGACCCTACCTCTTGTTTCATGTACATACGACTCGTATGATGTCTTCTCATACCAAGAATAGAACTTGGCAAGTATCATACTGGCCAACATACGACTAGGTTCCTAGACCCGTACCCACACCATACGAGTCAGGGTGTAAGTCGTATGATGATCAGAAGGTTCAAAATTGAGGAAATTTTCAAGGGCCCAAACCTAGGGTGTTTCAATTCCCCCCACTTGGATCATTCATCCTCGAATAATGGGACAAGACATTACAAATAATAATTCTCCATCTCAACCTCTCGACTTCCCCCACAAACACATAACTAGAGGGCCTGAGTTTAACCATACATCCATCTCATATTAAAAAACTAACCAAGAGTTAAAGGTGCTAGTAGAAGCCATGGGACCCTATACTTTACATCACTCTGATAATACTACCCTGTCTATCACTATAATAATGAAACCTTGGGTCTTAATCAAGGAGCTATAACCGCATAACACAATAGGTGGGTATCTATCATCCCTCAATATTCAAGCCTGACTCTCTACTCCCGGTTTACAGATCTCTCATCTAAGAGCTAGAATTTTAATTACTATTACAAAATGTTTTCACCGCACCTTCTTTCCTTAACAATTTCATAGGACAAAGTTCTTCTTATTCTTCCATCTACTCTTATAACCTTAGCTCTATTAGTCACCCCAAAATTTCACAACCAAGGACGTCTACTCCCTCATCCCAAAACATTACTACGCTTCCACAACTACTACCACCCTGACATAAGAAGGGTCATTGAGGAACTAAAGTACAAATATTAAGAACGAGGAGGTTACTTCTTAATTACAACTCCTATATGTTGTTCTACTCAATGTGAGACCTAAAAATTAAAACACAACATATTAGGCATGAGGTACTCCATAGAAAACACCTAGGTAATAAATGAAGGATCATTTCGACATAAACACACCATAGAACAAGTCTTTAGGACTGGAAATCGGGAGAAACACGACTACATATATCATGGGTAATATAACGTAAAGCTGAGATTCATATTCAAGAAACACCATAGAATAAGTCTTTAGGACTGAGCATCGGGAGAAACACGACTGCATATATCATGGGTAATATAACATAAAGCCAAGATTTATATTCAAGGAACAAAGCGAGGATTGTCTCTTGAAACTACTATTTCTTAGAACCAGGCATGACGTGAGACATAAATATACGGATCATGAGTGTAATGACATAGAGCTTGAACACTTGAAAGTTTGAATTTCTGAGAACCATCATTGCCTTTGGTTCAGGGGCTGGAGTATGGACATGTGTGGTATGCAAATTGTGAACCTTAGGCATAAGCGCTATTAGAATGCGTGCAACACTAGTAGAGTGCCTTCTTAACCAAAATTGGAGGGAATCGCTACAATAGGAGTAAATTCACCCCGGCTTTCCCTTTGAAATCCACCCCTAGGAGAAAATTTAAGATTAGCCCTCGATCTCCACCTTACTATACCTATAAGCACAACACTCCGCTCTAAGGGGTATCACCATGGATATGTACTAGAGACACTCGGCTCTCTTATTCTTAAAACCTCGTCTATCCGGATGCTACCTAGAGTTTAGCATAGTCTTAAAAACTTCATGCCCTAATCTATTCAATGACTTAGCCCCCAATCTATCAGCTCAACCTAGGCCTCCGGTCAATATGTCATAACTTACCCACTTATGTATCCCCTGAGTCATCAACCTCGTCTCTTCCTCACACCCCACCAGGACTACCAATCACCCCCACAACTCTCACTTCTTTATCCCTGAGCTAACATACTCCTTTCACCAAATCAATATCTAGGGTTCAAACTTGGTGTCTATCAACCATCACGCACTACTAACAGAGTAGCCCGTGTAAAATATACATATATGGTCCACCCCATAAGGAGATCACCCTTATTTCCTTATTCACCCACTGATACCTATACATACCCAAAGGAAATTATCCCCCTTATGCACAAAAGAATGAAATCATTGCATGGAGAAATACTAAGGCAAACAAACCCTTATCAAAAGGATACTTTAGGTATTCCTTAAGCTCTTTCAACTCGATGAGGGAATAGAAATAGGATGAGTGTATGGAACAAGATCAATCCAAACTTTATTTCCTTATCGGGGCACTAGAAAGGTCATCAGGGAAGACCTCAAGAATTTTATTCACCTCTAGGACAGAATGCAAAGAAGGACCCTCCAAGTTAGAATCTTTAACCCAGACCAGATGATAGAGATGCCCTTTGGAGATTAACCTCCAAACTCTAGGATGTGATATGTACTTCTCCTTAGGAGCTAGGAAACCACTCTCCCACTCAATAACTGTCTCATTAGGAAATTTAAAGATGACCTTATGGGTCCGATAGTCTAGAGATGCATAGTACAAGTGCAACCAATCTATCCCTATGACATTAAAATAAACCATATCTAATTTAAATAGATCCACTAAAGTCTTCCAACCATCCACAGATACCACACAACCCTATAGACTCTTTTAGTCACAACAAAGTCACCCACCAGGGTAGAAATAGAAAAAGGTCAGGAATAAACTTGATATCAAAACCAAAATGCGCAACCATAAATAAGGTTACATAAGTAAGAGTGGACCTCAAATTAAGTAAATAGTACACATCATAGGAAAAGACTTTAAACATACTTGCAATGACATCAGGAAATGCCTAGGACACCTGTCGGGTAGTGAGATCATAAAGATAGTCTCGGCCAGTACCGAAGCCATAAGCAACACCCCTCAGTGCAGGAGCAAGGGAAGTAGAAATCGAGATCCTATTTGCCCTAGTGGCAATCCTTGTGGGACACTTTCCCTATTTATGACCCAACTAACCACAACTAAAACATTGATTCCTCCCCTTATAGCAATAACCACTATGTAACCGACCATAAAATTGGCAGAAAAGATAGGGTGGGGTTGACTGAGCTTCACCAGCCCAAAAATGATATTCACCAGAAGACTGAAGATAAGGGACACTGACAACCACATTGGAACTCCATGGATACCCTTGTTCCAACCACTGTCCACTACCTCTACCACTATTTTTTGACTCTTTCCCTGGTCTGAATACTGAAACTTCTTACTAAGCTTATTTCTAGCCTTTGCCTTATTCCTTCTCATGCCAAAGGACTGGACTGGCATGATAGAGATACCACTACCTGGGTTAATAGATGAATAGAACATCAAAACTCAGCATTGGTAACATCTCATTAAGGTGACTAAGCATGAGTGTCACCTTTCAGAGGAGGGTCAGCGAAAACCGATAGAACTCCACAAGGAAAATCAAAAACTATGACCCTTGATCGGGTCTATACCCCATGAATTAGACGAGATCCATACATATCGTCCTTGAGTGGGATCGGTGAGTTTTCACGAGCTTCAGATCGTCGAAAGGACATTATCTGAAAAGTGAACAAAAAAGATTTAGGGGAGAGTTTAAGACCTTAGACTCTATAGCCCGAAAATAGAACAATAAGAACGTGAAATATTTCCTAAATGTCTTGTAGACTCTTTCTTATAAGTGTGATTCACTACACATCTATAAAAGAAACTCTACTCGATATGGCTTTGTGGACACCCCATGACACCGAAACCTAGGCTCTGATATCAATCTGACACGACCTAAACCAGGGCCTCATTATGTCAGGCATCTTAAATCCGACCGGGACTATAGTCCAACCCCTATACCCAATCCAACCAACCAATATATAACTCGTGTCAGATAAATTCTAAACATATAACAAGATAGAGTATTAAAATTAGAATGACTTTGGGATAAGTCTAGAACTGAGACGAACCCAACCAAGTTATTTTATCTAAACCAAACCAAACCAAACCATAATATACCCAAGTCCACAGTTGTCCATACAAAGCCTCTAAATAATGTCCAAGAATATCTAGTCGAGACATGCCCCCGACCATAGCCAAAAATAAATATCAAGAGAATAGTAAAAGCATAAGATAAACCATAACACAAAATAGGCCTTCCGAAGAATGGAAGCTTACCCCTTCAGTCTAACTCAAGTTGTCTCCGTATCACTGTGTTATTGAACAAGAGGTGTGATAGTATGGTCGATTCTTTCATCAAATAGGGATATAATGCCTGAAGATGGGTTAGTGGGTGAACGCTAGTATGTACTTAGGAGTAAGGATAAAATAATGTCAGTATTCAAAATCAAAGTAAATAACCATATGCAACCACATATATATATACATATATATATATATATATATATATATATATATATATCTTTCTGGGAGAATGAATTAAAAATCTTTAACCCGGGTTGTGTAGCTTTAATGTCATAATCCACCCATGGGGTATAAAGGTCCAGTGTTACCCCCTGGACAGGCCTCAGTATGTGTAGCCACACGAATAGGAGATATCATAAGGGTTGGGGATTCCCATTTACCCTTCACCCTCCACGATACATATATATAAGTATAAACTTAGGGGATTCTCGTGTACCCCACAAGTATATGGTCACCATGACCAACCCTCATATCGAAAAACATGAGTTTTGGGTATTCGTCCATCGAACTCACACCTTCACGGTTACCTATCACAACCCTTCATTATTGCCCAATTAAAACCTTTAACACATAATAAAACCACCAATTCCAGAATTTAATTACCGTATTATGTAGTGGTATCGTCATACCGACTATAGCTTGCAAGTAATGCCATTAGCCAATACTTAGGGGATTCCCATGTACCCCATAGACTCCATTAGAAAAATTACTTGGGGATTCCCATGTACCCCACAAGGTTTTCAAAACAAAAGTTATGGCCACCAAGGCCTTCCCAAACTGTTTAAAACCATTTAAACCAATTTAGGTTCCATTACCACATTATGCAATGCAAAGTTTTCAATAAAAGTCACACTAAATGAAAAAATCATTCTCATTGGCATTTTATCAAACATGTTGCGAGCATATTATTTTCAAAACCAAAACTAAGCATCAATTGACCATTATCGTGCAACCATATGTTCAAACAACCATTATAAAATGGAAACCATAAAAAACATGGGAAAACATTATCCAACCAAGAATAACTAAAACTCCTAACATATATTTCAAAAACAAATCAATACCATAATATTACCATAAAAACCATTCATTAAAACATGTTTTTAGTTGATCTAACAATAAGGAAGGAGTGACATACCTGAGTTACAAAGATTCATGGAGTGATTTTTATCATTAAGCCTCTAAGATGACCTCCTTGAAGAAACCCTAGCCCAATCTTCTTAAGAGGTTATTAGAGAGAGTTTAGAGAGTGTTTTTAATCTTCTAAAGTGTTCAAAGGATGACCAATTAGTGTTATAGGATATGGGGTCTTAAGGGCTTGGGGTGGGAATGGTCCAAAATGCCCTCAACTTAAAAGCTGTAGAAGACTCGCAGAAGGGTACGATATGACCCCTCCACTCATACCTACATCATACGAGTGGTACCTTCTACTCGTACCTCAATCAAAAAGTTGGACACCATATTTTATACAACATACAACTCCCTCATCTAACTCATACCAGCACCATATAACTAGTACTCTTCAAGTTGTACCCTAAGCAGAAACATCTAGGCTAGACACTAGACAATATATGGTTTGGACCCTACTTCTCGTATCATGTACATATAACTCGTATGATGTCTTCTCATGTCAAGAACAGATATTGGTAAATATCACACTGACCAATTTACAAATAGGGTCCTAGACTTGTACCCACACCATACAAGTCAGGGTGTAACTAGTATGTAATCAAAAGGTTCAAAATCGAGGAAATTTTCAAGGTTCAAAACCCAGGGTATTTCAGGTTTAAGAGAGGAAAAATATTTAAATGGATCAAGGTTTACAATGTGTCCGCCAAAGAAAGGCTTGAAGGCTCTAATTTGGTGACTAAAGGTACTATCCTAAGCATGGGTAGACTATTTAGACTAAAGTAGGCTCCTATGTTCACAAATATGGCCTAGGATCATTTCACTAACCTAGCATAATCAAAATTATCCTTAAGATACCAACGGGTCAAGTTCTAGATAGTAAAAGTATGCATGAGATATGGACAAATATACTTACCACATACAGCATGCAAACTCCTAAAATAGGCTCAATTGCTCTTCCCACCAGAGATAAAATGGAATATCAATCAATTTCTAATTTTCCAAAACTTTGGAGTCATAAAAAAAGTTAAAGTATTGTTACAAGGTCGCTCACGTACATGCCCTTGATTTTTGAAATATTTTTGGACGGAGGGGGGTGTTTGCTTTGCATTTACACCATGCATAATTTGCTATTTATGGCACCAAATCAAACCGATGACTCATATTTTATCTTTCATACAGGCAAACCATATGGCTACTTAGACTTCGCCATAGGTATAAGTGCGATCCAAAATTCAAAATGCAATGGGTACTCAGACTTCCCCTTTACTTATAGATCTGATACTATGGGTACTCAGACTTCCTCTACATCCATGGCTCAAAACCCAATCACGATAATTTTTCCTTAAGAATGTCGTCACTCAATCTATCATAGTGAAAGGGTTATCCTATATCTGCATAAGCAAAATAAAGATATAGTAATAATATAAAAATGAAACAAAACGACTAATCCATGAAAATATGGGCATTATCAGAGTGCTTGAATATTACAACCCAAAAAAAATAAAAAAAAACATCCAAAATAACATAGAAGACATCCATAAATATCTCAATAATACAGGCACCCCCAACTAAAAGTTTACAGTGTCCTCACTGCATAAATAATAAAGCATAAATAGAGATAAAGGTGTTCACTGAAACTGGATCAAGAGCTGATCTCGCCCTCAAACTCTACATCATATCCAACATCATCAGATATGGACCACTCTATTGAGGCCTCATCATTATTCAACCCGGGAGGAAGGAAGTCTATCTCAGGGTTTTAGGATCTTTCAAAGGCCCTTTACCCCCTTCCAATCTTGCTAAAGAATTTGTCCCTCTACTTTTCCATTTTTTCATCTTCTCGTATGAGTCCTAAAGCTCTTTGTGAGGATTTGCTAATGATGAGTAGGCTCTCTCGAGCCTAGAAATGGTGGATCCATACTTCTACTGGTTCTCTAAGTACCTCTAATAATTGGATCAGGCCACATAAGAATGGTGGGTGGTGGAGGGCTCTCCTATCCCCTGGGGCAATCCTGACATAAGCTCCCTAATGGCCCTTAAATAAACACTGATATCCTTAAGAGGCCTAGTTGCGGATGACCTACAAGACTCTGGCTCTTCAAAAGTTGACTTACCCAAGTCGATCTTCTTCTTCTTGCTCTTACCAGGTGCACCCTCACCCCAAATTTTGAGAGGGCAAATAAGGGTGCTAGGGCACACCCCAGTATCTCTGGTGTACTCCCTAACGCCTGATCTCCTATATAATTCAGTAATTAAATAGGGGAAAGAGAGATGTGTACCACCATGGTTATTGAAAGACTTCATCTCTGAGAGTACAAGATGACCAACATTCAAAGAAATGTCATTAATACGCAAATAACTATCCTGGCCCGCAAATTTAGAAATGTGGTCATGTGGGTGCAAGGGAAGACCCGGCTACAAATGATAGTCAACCAAATCTAAGCCTCAACAGTGAAGTCTTTCATAGATATTTTCCTCTTGGTAGCTGACCAAGGGAACTTCTTGCCCGAACTTAGCCTCTCTACCATCCAACATCCCATCTCACACCCTTTTATATTAAATTCATCTATGTTTGCCCCATATATGTCATTAATTTTATTCACCCAATTTTCATATATTTCCTCCAGATCCTAATAACCTAGATGACTGGGTGTGAGAAAGAAACTATGCTAAGCTTAGCATAGAATTCTCGTACCGACTGCTCATTCTCTTTGCAAAGATTTGGGGCAAAGCACCGCCATCTAGTGGACAAGAGTCTGTCATAAAATATCGGGAAATTTTCAGGCACTTTCTCCAAGCACATTCCTGTCTCCAGAAGTAGCTTTATCCTTAGAGGCCATGAAATGAACTTGATCATAGTTTCCTAAGATGTAAACCTGAAAATTATGAGAATAACAAATCAACATTCATCATCAATATTTTTCATGCACAAACTATGTTATGTTATCCACTAAAGCTCATGGAATAGTTACTTGGTGGTGTTTGGACAAGAATTTGAAGTGCAAAATTTTTGGCCCAGATTGGAATTCAACCTCAGATGTAGCAATTGCAGGCCATAGAGTTGCGATTGTGATCCCGATGATCGCGATTGCAGTATATGAGGCCAGTTCGAGCTAGAATTTTCAATAGTCCAAGACCCCAATTTCTGGGCCAAATTGTGTTCCAAAATAGCAATTAATCATTAAGAACATTGAACTTGGTTTCTAAGTACTCGATCATGCCCCTAAAATGCAAAAATATCAAGTTATAGACTCGTTTGGGTATTTGATATAGCACTTTGTGTTCACCCTATATTTTACTTAATTACAAACACAATTTGGGTTCTCAAGACTTCTCCACATGTGTGCACACCATTTCTAGCAACTAATTACCACACAAGTATAATAGACCAAGTATTTAACAATAAAAATCATAATTTTAAGACTTCCCTATAACATGCATTCTATGGCCTATTTTCAATAATTACAGCACAAAATCAAAGCACTTACCAAAGTAATAATGTAAGATGGATGCTACATTGCTTTTGGAGTGCTCAAAATATGGCCAGGAATAGGTACAATTTAAGAGAAAAGTTGAGAAGGGAGTGTGAGGGAAATGGTGCATTTGGATGGTCATATAGACTGATTTGACCATGACCGTGGTCTAGGATATACGATTGTGAATAGGCGGGTGAACACGATAGTAGAGGCATGAAGCCCGCGATCATGGTATCTGAGGCCAAAATTTGGTCCTCTATATTCTTCTATTTTAGTTTAATACTAAATTTGTCATACTTTTCCCTTCTCAAACTCACTTAACACACTTCATAGTTCCACAAATTCATGGATTAATCAATGAAAACAATTAAAATCTATATTATCAAATTAAAAAGAAAGGATACGAGCCACTTTCGTGGCATTTGTGGGTTGCCTCCTACGTAGCATCTTAGTTATCGTTGTGGCATGATGTCTTTCATTATTTTTAAGTTGGATCATCAAGGGACCCATCATTCACTTCCTCCTCTTCAACATCAATAACCGATACCACTTGAAGCTCCATGGGTTATTTCTTTGTTTTGAATACCCAGAATGACACTTCACCATTATGAACTCAAAACTTTATTTCCCCAAGCTCTAAATCAACAATGGCTCTACCAATGTCAAGGAAAGGTTGACCAAGGATGATAAGCACCTCTTTGTCTATTTCACAATCTAGCACCATAAAATCCGTTGGAATGATGAATCTATCCACTTTCACCAACACATTGAACAACACACCAACTGGTTTCTTGATAACCGGTCCACCATCAAAAGCCTCGTCGACATTAGAGTAGGAGTGCTCAAGCCAAGACTTCCATAAGTTTCAAAGGGCATGAGATTAATACTCGCACCAAGGTCACATAAATATTTTTCAAACTTATGCATCCCGATGGTGCATGGAATTGTAAAGGACCCGGGCTATTTCTTCTTTTTCCTTATTACGCTACTTATGATGGCACTACACCCATGGGTGAATCCAATAGTGTCACCTTCAATAAGATTCTTCTTCGACATCAACTTCTTCATAAACTTAGCATAACTCAAAATCTTTTGGATAGCCTTGAGTAATGAGATATTAATAGAGAGGTTGTTAAGCTTAGCCATGAATTTCTTGAGCTTGTCGTTCTCTTATTTTCTCTTTAGCCTTAGGGAACAGATATGGGATTTGAATGGTGGGAAATACATCAATTTGTGTCTTATCATTCTCAATCACCTCTTCATCAATTTCCATAGGTTCTTTTTCATCCCTTTCTTCTTGAGATTTTAGAGCTTCTTCTTTTGGCTTAAACACAACTTTTTTCTTCACATTTATTTTCTTAATAATGGGCTCTTTTGCACCCACACTTTATCCCTTGAAATCCCCCAAATAAACCCCAAGGTTCTTGCCACTCCTAGTGACTATGGCTAAAACTTGAGCTTTCTTTTTTGGATTCACAATTGAGTCACTAGAAAGACCTTTTTGTCTAGCATTAAGTTGAATGGAGATTTGACTAATTTGAGTCTCCGATTATTTAATTAAAGCGGAGTAGGACATAATTATTTGGTTGATTTGAAAGAAATTGCCATTCAATTCAGGGACCATCTTATCCTTTTCCTCTACTTTGATTAAATTTTTTGCCAAGACATCATTGATTTTGTATTTGCACTACAAAAATGGGCAATACTGCGGGGGTTTATTTGCTGGGGGTTATTATAACCTCCACAAATTTATATGAAATGTGAGGTTTAAAAATTTACCTCTAAAATTTATAAAGTTGCGGGGGTTTTAAACCCCCGCTATCTACCGGAAAGTGTCAAACCCCCGCTATCTATCGGAAAATGACGCTTTAATTTATAAGCCATAAAAATATAAATTTGTGGGGGTTTTGAACCCGCGCTATCATTAAAAAAATAGCTTACCGTTTTCCCTCTCTTTATAATTGGGCAAAATATTTTCCCTCACTTTCTTAAATGATAGGTAGCTCTCAATTATTCCCTTTCTTATTTTCCCTCACTTTCCCTCTCTCATTTCCCCCTCACCTGCCCCAAGTCGAAAATTGATAGTTGCTTCTATTGCCCTTAGTACATCTACACCACACATTCTGAAAGTTCACATCCCTGAGAAACCTGTATTGGAATTCACCTCTGCTCTTAGGAATGAAGTCAATCGCGCCATAGTAGTTCTAAGGGAAATAGCAGGTCGAAAGGATCTGAAGATATTCCTTATGGAGCATCTCACGTAATTTAACTACTGACATTTATGGATACTTTTATATTGATATAGTTCATTCTCTAAATATTGCTTCTACTAACTATATATATGGGAAATTGGGTATGATAATCCATATAAAATATTATTTATTTCACTAGGTCATTGCTGGCTTGTGGGTCGTGTCAAACTTGGGCGGTTTCTGTGATTTCTTGACCTTGTTCTACGTAAGTACACAACTTCAAATACCAGATTAGTAAATCCCATCTTAAATTTAGTTTCAACTGCTGGGATTTTGAGATTAATTTTGTGTAATTTTTTCTTGGAACAGTTGTTGTGGTGCTCCACACAGTACCTGTTCTGTATGAGAAGTATGAAGATCAGGCATACCATTTTCTATTTGCTAAGCTAGTAAATAAAATTTTTGATGAATTCAGAAGATAGTAGGTAAGAGTCAGCAAAGATCTTATATATATTAAGTCTGCACAACAGGAAGAGATGTAACTTAGCAAAAATAGGAGAGAAATATATTGAGATTGCACATAGTTTCTTGTGTTCTGCAAAATCCTTATCATTGTTTACACTTCAAAAGTCTTGGCATGTATCAACCTTTTCTTTTCAAATTGTTTCTCTGAGTATTTTGTGTGCCCCTTCTGTAGGGATCAACCTATCCTTACCTCTCCTAATTTTATATGCCCCTTCTCAAATACTTTTATATTGCTTAGATTTTATATGAAGTAGTTATTGTTATGTAGGAATAGAATTAAAGCTCACAGTGTGTGTCTATGTGAAAAACAACACAGGGACAACAGGTGTTTGGAGATTGAAAGCAATAGACGAGGCTGGAGGTTGGAAGGATAGGACAACAGTTGAGGATATGGACCTGGCTGTTCGCGCTAGTCTCAAGGGCTAGAAATTCTTGTACCTTTCTTCTCTCAAGGTAAATACTAAAGTTCTCCCTTTTGTAAAGCATTCACAGTACGAGTGATAGATCCTATTTACAAACAAATAAAATGTCATACATTATAGTGAATTAGTTTTATGTCACAGTAAACTGTCTACATTACGTTGCATTGGATACAACTATTCCCAAACTTTGTGTGAATACGAGCTACTTTATGGGCCGAGTTATCCTTCTAGTAGAGTATACCTATTGTAACATGTAACTTATCCTGCTTGTTTTAGAGTTTTGAATTCACGTAGTAATAATCTTTAAGTGATTTGATATGCATAAAAGAATTTACAATATCACATTATATGGTTAATTAAACTCATACTAATAGAATTGTGAGTGATAAAAATTTGTTGTGTGTAAGGTTGCAGTGAATGCTGATGAATGTTTGATGATAAGAATGCAAGAGATGTCACTGGATTTCCATTTCAGTGTGGAGCAAGAAGTGGGCTCTTCCACCTATGCCTTTTTTGGTTTTAATGGTATCAACTATCTTCTTCCCCACTCATTATTTTTCCTTATCTCAGCTAATTTTATACACCAATTAATGTTTTAAGACTGACCCTTTTGAAATCTCTAAGGGACCAATTACTAAATGACCATATCCCTTATAATTAATATACAACAGATATGACCTATGTTGATTATGTGTGGAATCATACAAAGATAGTGCATCTTTGGAGGATCTAATATGAGTGTACTGACATATTTTAAGAGTTCGAGCAATCAAGAATATGATTGCTCAACAATAACATACCGATCAAAATCTCATAAATGGGATTTGGAGAGGGTAGAATAGGATATGCGCAGATCTTGCCCCTCAATTTTTCTTTGGCCTATCTTTACCTCTCCTAATACTGTGATATATTATTGAAATCAAAGAGGAGGGAACTTAATAGACAAAATAATATTGATTGTAGTGGTCCAAAAGAATGTTGATTCTGTTTGCTTTTGAGATTTTTCTATTTAATAAATGCTTGAGAAACCAAGAATTTCTGATATTGTACTGGAACTGATTTTAAACGAAACAAATAAATATTGAGGATTCATATAGTCGACCCTAACTTGCTTAGAATTTACGTGTAGTAGTTACTTTTACGTAGGAATAGAAGTAAAGCTCACAGTGTATGTGTCTGTGTGAAAAACAACACAGGGACAGCAGATGTTTGGAGATTAAAAGCAATAGACGAGGCTGAAGGTTGGAAGGATAGGACAACAGTTGAGGATATAGACCTGGCTGTTCGTGCTAGTCTCAAGGGCTGGAAATTCTTGTACCTATCTACTCTCAACGTAAATACTGAAGTTCTCCCTCCTGTAAAGTATCCAGAAATACGAGTGATAGATCCTACTTACAAAAAAATAAAATTTCATACAACTATGGTGACATTATGAAAAATGAATTACCAAGTACATTTAAGGCGTACCGCTATCGACAACATCGTTGGTCCTGTGGCCCAGACAATCTTTTCAAGAAAATGCTTATGGAGATCATAAGAAACAAGGTAAATTCCTCAAGTAAATGTTGTTATGTGAATTTGGTAACTACTTAGTACTATTAAGAATGCAATGCAAAACGGTTCATTCTTTATGAGATCCTCTTGTTCCAGGAAGTCTATATATTTCATGATATAGATTGTTAGATGTAGATGAATTAGTTTGTATTAGTAAGACATTACTGTTAATCTGATAATACTTTAGTGGTTTTTCTTCTTTGCTATAGTATCGTTCTTCTATGTCTAGGATTATCAATTAAGCATGTTAGATATTCTATTCGTCCATTCCACTTTTAAGATTTAATCTTTACTGACAATTGCTGAACATTTGGACCCCATCAGTGTCAAAATTGCTAAACTAAGAGATGCATTGTAGTCAGTTACAGCAGAGCAGAATTACTTGAAAGCTCGTGATTCTCTTCATTGTGATAGTGAGTCTTCGATATTTTCCTAGATAGAGAACTTCATTGATATCTAATCCTAAAGAAGCATATGTATAAAAATGTTTACCTTTCAGCAATCATTCCCTTTTCTATCACCTGGATTGGTGGAAGTGTTGCTTTTTATGAGATATTTCTCAATAGAGGCAGCTATTTCTTTTATGTTTGGACAAAATAATGGTTAATTCTAAAATGGACACATCAATCATTTGTCAGGTAAGGACGTTTATGCCAAGACAATTGTTGATAATAAGTCGTAACATGTTCTTAAAACACTAACACCTAATGGTTGTTGTTGATAATAAGTCGTAACATGTTCTCAAGACACTAACATCTGTGGCAATCACTTGTTTCAGCAACCTATTTGGTTTATTCAAATATTGTGAGTACACCTGAGGGAGTAGCTAGTAGTCAAGGAAGTAGGTTGATAACTATGAGGTCTCAGGTTCAAATTCGAGTAGAGAGAGATGACCACAAGCTGGCCCCGACACCAAGGTTATAGAAAAAAGTATATTATGAGTTTCTCATTCATGTAGATTGAGATAGTAAGTAAAGAGATGGTATTTAGACAGGCTAAATGGATTTTGAATGCTAGATAAACAACGAGCTCGTTTATCTCAGGACAACTTTGGCCTTCTTTTTTGTTCTCCTATAAACATAGTCAATGAGCTTGTTGGTGCTAATGCATCCTGTTAGTATTACTTTCCCTGATTTCAGATATGTTTCCGCTGTTCTCACCCCTAAATTAAATTATGAAGAGGATTATTAGTACCATATATCAAGTTATAACAACTGATCTCCTATTAGGTTATTATGTTTCGTGTAAGTTGATAATTTGATGAAATATATGTCTAATCTATAGGTAGTTGGCTAAACTACTATGAGCATGTAAATAAAGTACTCCACAACAATGTGAATGTGTTACCAAACTTACGATGGGTTCTTACTGAATTTCGGATCACTTAATTAAGTGCAAAATTCATAGACACCGAGTTATACTTGTTGTGACATTTCACATCTACAAACTTGAAATTCTGGATCCACCAACTTAAAATTTGGCTAACTAATATTGGAGAATGTGTATGTGTACCTCTCACTTTTAGAATCGTTGTCTTAAGTTGCTTGGCACATGCCTCACAATGCATGTTGACAATAAGCTCAACTGTTGTCAACCTGCTAACCTGAATAAGATGTTAAAATAAGGATCAAACATTTGCCTTTATGGTCTTAATGATTATTCTTCAGTAAGAAATTATACTGTAGGAGCATAAAAGATTTACCTTTTGTTAACTTATCTTATTTCGTTTTGTATCCTTGGCTTATTAACTTGTTGTTTAAAACTCAATAATGAGTTGTTCTAAAGTTTGTTTGAATCTTCAATCATGCTAACAAATGAATGCGTGATCTGATTGATTTTTATACTTTGCATTTTTATGTAGCCAAGTGATACGGCTAGTGGGCCCATTTCGCCCATGGATGCAAGGAGGACACGTGATGATAGTGATCTTAATGACAGTCGTTGATTTCATTGATGCGGCAAGTGGATTTTTTTTTTGATGATACATGTAATTGTGTGGTTGGAGCGAATCTTACAATATTGAAGATTTTGTGTTTATATTTGATTTTGGAATTTGAACATACTAGTTAATGTTGAAAAATTGGAGTTTGAAGATGTTAATATTGAAAATTTAATTATGAAGTTTAATAGTCAATGTATTTTTGATATACTTATGAATTACATTATTTAATTAGTCATGTTGTATTAATGATATATAAATTAAATAAATATTGGATTGTAGGTTATGTCTAAAGGAACAATTAAATTTCAGATAAATTAGAATCTATAATTAGTTATTGAAAATTGATGGGCCTGCTAATTTAAAAAAAAAAACTACAGAGGTTTTAAACTCCTACAATTTTTTAAATAAAAATTACAGAGGTTTTAAACCCCCCGTAATTTTTAAATAAAATTTACGGAGGTTTTAAACCCCCGAAAAATAACCGCCGCAAATCGTTTGTGACGGCTCATATTGTGGGGGTTTTGAAAACCGCCAGAATTACATTTTGCGGGGGTTTAAAACCCCTGCAAACCGTAAAATTAACCCCTGCAATTTGACCCATTTTTTGTAGTGTTGTCAAAGTCAATGGGATTTGCATCTTTGTTCTTTGTTCGATCATGAAAGGGTACATAACGATCATACTCTTGGACTTTGTCCCGCCAATACAGTCACGATCACGATCCATCCAACCTTGATTCCCACCCTATCTTTGATAAGCGGAGCGGGAACCTGCCAAATAGTTAGTCAAATACTGAATCTTTTCATCAGGCCTCTTGGCCTCTTCATCATAATAGGCCTTGGATTCCACGGCATTCACCGCTTTTGTGGGTGCACCCATCACATGCTTGGTTAAAAGCTCCAATTGCATCATCATTTTTGCCATGTTTTCCTCCCTCTCTTTATCTCTCTTCTTTTGCTCTTTATCAACAAAGAAGGTAGTAAGGAAGCCTTTTGGTACCTCGGCATCACGGTTATACCATCCCTAGTTTTGCTTGGTCACTTTCTCAAGCAAGGTTGTAGCCTCATGAGAAGTCAACTTCACAAGAGAGAGCCCCACTGTGTTGTCTACGACGGTTTTGTTAAGTGGATTAAGAGCCCGGTAGAAGATTTGGAGAAGCATTTTCTCCGGGACCTCATGGTTGGGACATTGCATGACTTTTTCCTTGAATCTTTCCCACACCTCGTACAAGGGTTCACCATTCAATTGACAAAAGTTAATGATTTCATCACGCAATTATAGCATCTCTGATGGTGGGAAATACCGGTCTAGGAGGACCATGGAAAGTTCATACTATGAAGTAATTGATCCGTTCGGAAGAGAGCGAAACCATAATATAGCCGTCTAGCGTGACTTCCATTGTCACTCATGACTCCGTGTATACTATGAAGATCACCTAAAAAGGAAGCCAAAACAACAACCAAAATAAATACACACCACTATGAGTACATCCTACATAAAAATCAACACCGCATAAGTTAAAGCTAAATTTCACTCCCCTGCAATGACACTATTTTGATAACGCTCACCTATACCGTTTAACTTGGTAGAGCACGGTTATTATCAATAGCTCAACTTATGTTCAGGTCGAATCCACAAGGATCAAAATTAGATTTCTAGTCCTATACGTGTTAATAGTTACTAAAAAGATACTCATAGTGTAAACAAAGTAAAATTCATGAATTAAAATTAGGGGGGTTGATTTGGAACAAGGATATGTAAATGTCAACTCAAGTCAGCAAATTAAGGCAACACTTGTGATTTAAATATCAATATGATAAGGATCTTGGGATTATGTCTACCTAAGGGCAAGTTATGTATGGAAACATGATGATTTGGTGCAAATTCTAGTAATTATCGATGTGGTAGGTTATGTCAAAGGTCCTTAGGCTAGTTTGTCAACAAAACCTCAAGAATATCACTCGTTGACCCTTTCAAGTACCTAACAAGTGTGTCAATTACAACCATATAATACCTCAATTGGGCATCCCTATTTCTAGGAAGATGCCCAAGACATATCTAACTCTCTACTCACCCTTATTTCAAAGATGGAAAAAGATATGAAAATACATCCATTATTGTTCATTATTGCTTTGTCGCATATATCCCTATTTCAAGGATGATACGGGTTCCAAAAGTTCACCTACGCCCCTCTTTTAAGGATGATATGAGCTTTCAATAATTTGTGGTTTTCATCCACAAATCCATTTTGGGTATTTGGGGTTTTCACCCACAAACCCCAACCATTTCAAGCAAGCAATAGTGAAACCCATCATCAATAAACTAGAATCTACACAAATACATCACAACCCACAGATAATTGCACCTTAGTTTAAACTAATACCAAGACAAGGAAAGTTTAGTTACTCATGAAGTAAAGAGAAAGAAATATACCATAAGGTTCATTCAAAGCTTCCATAATAATGGAGAATGAAAAGATTCTTCAAGTTACACCTCAATTTCACTAAAATCCAATTGAAAATTCAAACACAAAAGTTTCCCTAATTAGTAGGGTTACAAAGTTGCCAAAATTCAATTCTACAAAGTGTAAGATGACGAATGGAAAAGGGTTTTAGCATAATAACGGATTTGGGGTTGGCTGGGCAAAATGACAAAACTGCCCCTAGGTATAAAACTTGTCTAACTGGGATCGCTGCAGCTTATCCTCAATCAGGGTTGCCGTGACCGTGCTAAGAATATTGCTATCACGTGTACTTGAACAATCTTGACTGACCGCGGTCGCGGCCACCAGACCGCGTTCGCAGTAACTGAGACCAAATTCTTCTCCAGGTCTTCCAACTGCACTGCACTTCTCTTTTTTATCCTTTTTAGCTCAAATCCACATCTTTCTTTCTCATCACTTATAAGCCTGCAAAATATGGAAATTAGTGCATTAAATCACAAATTTGTCTCATTTATACATTCAAATTATTCACAAATTTTAAATGCAAATGAGTGTTAAATTCACCACTCATCAGGCCATATAACTCGTTTAGAATATTTACGAATCGTTAGGGGCCACTCGTAGTTAGGACAGTGACTTGGGCTACCTTTACTGGACACCCTGTGATTGGGGTCCTATGACCCGCAATGACTCGTTATGATTCATAAGCGGGTATCACATTCTCCATCCCCTCCCCCCAGGATTATCCATCCTTGAAGGATAGGTAAAGAAATCCACTAGCACAATCTAATGCAGAAACTCACCTATACTTACCTTTAACAAAAACAAAAAATAAAGATGGTAAGATTAACACATAAAAAATAAAGATGGTAAGATTAACACATACCTTAAGCATGATTATCCAAAATAGGGAACAAGAATGGGTATTTGGACTTCATGTCCTCTTCAACTTCCCAAGTAGCTTCTTCAAACTTTTGGTTCCTTCATAGAACCTTCACCGAAGCCACAGCCTTTGTCTGCAACCGATAGAATTGCCAATCCAAAATCTCAATCGGGACCTTCTCATATGATAAAGAGTCAGAAGCACATACACTTCCCAACAAAACCCCCAAGGAAGGATCATCAACGCACTTACTCAATATCAAAACATGAAAAACCAGTTGAACAAAACCCAAATAGGGACTCAACTCTAACTCATAAGCCATATTACCTACTCTCTTTAAAATCAAATAAAGGCCCATATAACAAGGACTGAGCTTCCCTTTCTTTCCAAACCATATAACTCCCTTCATGGGAGACACCTTCAAGAATACCCAATTGCCAACTTTAAATTCCAACACCCTTTGCCTCACGAATGCATAGGACTTTTGGAGACTTTGGGAGGTCTTAAGTATATCCCGAATCATCTTCACCTTCTCCATATCCTGATAAACCAAATCAGGTCTGAACAACCTAATCTCGCCAATATTGAACTACCCAATAAGAGAACAAAATCACTTGCCATACAAAGCCTCAAATAGATCCATCCCAATGCTTGTGTGGTAACTATTATTATACGCAAACTCTATCAGGGAAAAATGATCAACCCAACTACCACCAAAGTCAAGCATACAAGACCTTAACATATCCTCTAAAGTCTAAATAGTCTCTTCCATTTGCCCATCTGTCTGAGGGTGGAAAACAGTGCAAAGGTTCACCTTAGTCCCCAAACCTCTCAAGAAAGAATGTCAAAGTTGCGAGGAGAACTGAGTACCAGCATCAAATATAATAGAAATAGGTGCACCATGTAACTTGATGATTTCTTAAATGAACTACTTTGTATAATCCTCAGTAGAGAAATTATCCCTCACGGGTAAGAAATGATAAGACTTAGTCATCCTTTCCATGGTGACCTAAATCAAATCAAACTAATGGTAGGACCAAATAAGACCAGTAATGAAATCCATATTGATCACTTCCCACTTATATTTGGGCAACTCAATCTCTTAATATAACCTACCAGGTATCAAGTGCTTCACTTTCACTTGTTGGCAAACCATACACTTAGCCAAGAAATTTGCCACATCCCTCTTCATGTTATTCCACTAATAGATCTCTTTCAAATCATGGTACATTTTCGTAGAGCCAGGATGAACAATATACCTCGATTTATGAGCCTTAACTAAGATCCTCTTGTGTATCCCACAATATCAAAGACACATAACGTGCCTTGGTATCTCAAGATACCATTACTACCAATCTTAAAAACCATTACTTTCTGCTGTCCCACATCATCCTTAATCCGCATCAACATTGTATCCAAAACCTGTTTATCTTTCACTTCAGTACTAAGGGATGACTTCACCACCTATTGCACTATCATACCTCCATCCTCAGAGTCTAAGAGACAAACCCCAAGGTTAGCCAATCGGTGAATATCCCTTACCAACTCTTGCTTCTCACTTTCCACATTAGAAAACCTTCCCATAGATAACCTGCTAAGAGCATCAGTAACCATGTTAGCTTTACCTGGATGATAGTGAAGACTCATATCATAGTCCTTGAGCAATATAATCTATCTCCTTTGTCTGAGATTTAACCCTTTCTGGTAAACATATATTGAAAGCTCTTATGATCTGAGTAGATATCGACATAACCCCATACAGATAATGGCGCCAAAACTTTAAAGAAAAGACCACAACCAATAATTCTAAGTCATGCATCGGGTAATTCTTCTCTTGAACTTTTAATTGCCTAGAAGAATATTGAACTACCTTGCCATGCTACATCAAAACACAACCTAGCCCCATACGGAACACATTACAATAAACCAAAAAACCCTCAATACCCTCAGGTAAAGTCAAAATTGAAGCCGAAGTCAACTTATCCTTCAACTTCTCAAAACTACCCTCACAAGCATTCGATCACAAGAATTTTACCTTTTTCTAAGTCCACTTAGTTAATAGGGCAGCAATAGAAGAGAAACTTTCCATAAAACTCCTATAATAACTGGCTAAACCTATGAAACTCCAAATTTTAATTGGAGTCGTGGGTATAGGTCACTTCTTAACCGCCTTAACTTTCAGTGGATCCACTATGATCCCCTTATTAGATTCAACATAACCCAGATAGGTCATAACATTTAACCAAAATTCACACTTAGAGAATTTAGCATACAATCGCTGATCTTTAAGGGTCCGCAATACAGCCAAAAGATGATCGACATGATCTTCCTTACTCTTAGGATACACCACGATATCATAAATGAACATAATGATAAATAAGTCTAGAAACTACAGAAGACTCGGCTCATAAGATCCATAAATATCACAGAGGCATTAGTCAAGCCAAAAGATATGACCAAGAACTCATAATGGCCATATTGGGTACGAAAAGTAGTCTTAGGGATATCCACCCCCTAATTTTTAGCTAATGATATCCCGAATGAAGATTAATCTTAGAAAAGTACTTAGCATCCTAAAGCTGGTCAAATCGATCATTAATCCTAGGAAGGGGATACTTATTCTTCACCGTCACCTTATTCAACTAGCAGTAATCTATACACATTTGAATGGACCCATCCTTCTTATGCACGAAGAGCATGGGAGAACCCCATAGGGAAACACTAAGACAAATAAAACCCTTGTAAAGAAGGTCTTTTAACTACTTCTTAAGCTCTTCAAACTTAGTTGGAACCATTTTATAGGGATCCATAGAGATAGGATAAGTGTCCAGAAGAAGATCAATCCTAAAATTAATCGCCCAGTCAGGAGGAACATCGGAAAGATCAGCGAGGAACACTTTGGGAAATCCACAGACCATCGAGATAGATTGCAATGAAGGATCCTTAGAACTAGAATCTTTAAATGGACTAAATGGTATGGACACCTTTTGGAGATCAGCTTCCGAGCTCTAAGATACGAAATGAACCTTTCCTTAGGAACTAAGGAATTACCTTCTCACTCATTCACCCATTCATTCGGGAATTGGAAATTGACCCTTTGGATTCTATAGTCAAGAGTCACATAGCACGAGTCCAACCAGTCCATCCCTAATATCTCATCAAATTAAACTATATCCAACTCTATTAAGTCTACGAAGATCTCTTTACAATAGATAGATACTACACAACCCCTATAGACTCTTTTAGCAACATTAGAATCACCCATCATAGTAGACATACACTTAGGACCAAAACAAAAATAAATAGCTACATAACAGGTCACATAAAAAAGGCTAGACCTCAGATCAAACAGATAATACACATCACAAAAAAACAGTTGTAATATACCAGTGACCAAAAATGCCTCGGATTCTTAGCGAGTGGTGAGAGCATAAAGGTATTCCAAAGTGCTAGAGCCCGAAGTAGCACCCCTTAGTGTAGGAGTTGAAGACGTGGCAATCAAAACCTTATTAGCACAATAACAACCCTAAATGATAGACAATCCCACTATAGGTGGCCCAAATGACCATACTTAAAGTACTTATTCCTCTGCTCCTTAGAAAATCCATGATGCACCAACCTATAAAATAGGCAAAAGGGATAAGACGGGGCTGATTGAGCTCATCCAGACTAAGACTGGGCACCCTATACCCTAAATCCACTATTGCTCTAAAAATAATAATCACCAGATAAGGAGCTAATAGAATAAGAACCAAAATTGCCCACTTCTTCTTAGACCATTTTCTAGCATCTTTACACTCTGTTGCTGACCTCCCGCCTGATCCAAATACTAAAACTTATTACTCTGTCTCTTCTCAATTTTTTCCTATTTTTTCTTTTTTATCCTCGACATATTGCATATATACCATAAGTCGAGAGATATCCATATCCTTATTCAATAAAGTAGCCTTGCTCTCTAAAATCAAATCATGGGATAGCCTAAAAGTAAATTTCCTTAATCTAGCTCTTATGGAAGACACTAGCTCAGGAGCATAACAGGATAACTAGTGAAACTTTAGGGCATACCCTTTCACAATTATCCTACCCTACTTTAAATTCATGAACTCCTCAACTTTAGACTCCCTCAACTCCTGAGGAAATAAATGATCTAAAAAACGCTTGAGAACTCATCCCGTAGTGCCAACTCTACATCATCACCCCTAGACTAATCCCACTCCTCATATCATCGATATTTCATATCCTTTAGCTGATATATGGCAAACTCTATACCTTCAGAGTCAGAAGTATGCATAACTCAAAAAATCTTTTCCATCTATGAATCCTTGAAGATCCACCAAAATCTTAGAGCCAGTAAAGGTCGAAGGATTGAGCCTCATAAACTACCTAACATGAGTAGCCTCAGAAGAACTCACAACAATACTAGTAGGACCAGACTGACATGATTAAGATGTTATCAACTGGGTCAACAGATGAATAGATCAGAAAAACTCAACATTAAAAATGTCCCCTTGGGGTGGTGAGGAATGATTATCATTAGCGCGAGGGGCTCGCAGAGGACTAGTAGGGACCGATGGAACTCCATAAGAGCAATCAGGAGCTGGAGCCCAAGATCGGGTCTGAACTCCATAAGTAGCACGAACTCCCCTGACAATATCCTCAAATGGGACAAAAGAGTTTCCACGTGCATCAGATATTCTTGGAGGCATGATATAAAATGCAAACAAATGAGCATTAGAGGATATTCAATACCTCATACTCTATAGCCCAAAGTAGAACAACAAAAAAGAGAACATTCCTAAATATCTTGTGGCCTCTTCCATATTGGTGTGGCGCGCTACACAATCATAAAAGAGACTCTACTTGACACGACCTTGTAGACGCCCAATGATACCAAACCTAGGCTCTGATGCCATCTTTATCACAACCCAAACCAGGGCTTGGCCAAGACGGATATCTCAAGTCCTTTGAGGACTGGAGACCACCACCTTTTTTTACCTAGCCAAATAGGATATAACACTTCTAGTAGCAGAGGAAATCCAAAAATATAACAAGATAATAAGATTAACAACTCAAAGACATTTAAGCATGTCAAAATAAATACCCAATACATAGTAACATCCATAAAACCTCAACAAATTCAAAAATAATCTAAGTCGGGACATGTACCCGACCCTGACAATGACAATGATAATGTTAATCTAAACTCTTTAATTCTAGTTTATGAAAATAAACCGATGGAATAATTAAGTTTTTCAAAAATTAGAAGCTCACTAATACGCTGCAAACGACCGAATAATCAAGTTGATCCACCTAGAACTATGTAGGAAAAGTAGGATTGCCTTTGGACCCTGCATCTCAAGGGGATACATTGTTCAGATATGGTTAGTAGGTTGAGCACTAGCATGTAATTCCAGGATAAGGATAAAGTAATGACAATTGAAAATCCAGTTCAACTTAATGTACATTTTCACTTACATGTGTACATACATATATGCTTATATAAAATACTGGGATCGGGAACAAGGCTTAACATGCACTTTAAAACTTTAACCTAGATTATGAAACTTAACCACTATATAATAGTACACATGGGCTATATGGTTCCCAACTCTTACCACTCGGTCGGACGTAGTGTATGTAGCTGCACAAACCAAAGAATAATCTCATATATATACACAGGGGACTCAAACATCCCAACCATATAGTAAGGTGACTTAAGCACCCGATCATGTAATGTATTATAGGGTAATCAAACCTCCTAATCATATAATAATATGGACTCGAACCACCCAATCACAAGCAAGGGGACTTGAATCCTAAGCCATTTAGACCCTTGCAACGGCAAACACGGTTTCCGGTATTGGTCCCTCGAGATCTTCAACTTCACGATCCAGCTACACAACCCTCTTTTAAGACTCATTAAATTATTTATCACACATTCCTATTCATTAAACCATAAAACACATTTAGGCATACGTTGTTGGTGCTTTCATACCAACTACACTTCCAAGGTAATATCAAATGCTATTATAATTCCACTAACTTAGAAAAACAACTCTTTTTATTTTTGCAATACAGGGGAAATCGAGTCCCTTTATTCATTAAACCAAACCATCATGTTTCAAGAACTACTTTATATCATACAATTATTTCAAAAATAGTTCAATGCAATTTTACTCATACTCAAATCACTTTCACAAAGTTGGGTTGGGGTAGTAACCAATTCAATAGTCAATATTCATAAAATTTGGGAAAATCACAATCCCCTAATTTATTCACCGTGCTCATGAATCAAATTAATTTTAAAACCACCATTTAATACATAAACCATGCATATGTAAACATGAAAGATCACATTAACAACAATCACTCAAAATGCTCAGCACATATTCTAAAACTACCATTAAAACCACATAGGGAACTAAATAAAAGATATGCTTTCACAAAGTAATCATTGAGGAAGAGTAACATACCTAAATCAAGAGTTATGGAGAGAATATGCTCTTGGGAGCTCTAATTGATCAACTTCTTGGAAATCCTAAGTATATTGCTTGAGAGAATTTGAGAGATATTGAAAAGTTATTTTAATTTGTTGTGGAGTGATAATGACACCCTAAAGAGGTTTTGAGTCGTGGCTAATTATTTGGGAAAAAAATATCCAAAGTGTCCTTCATTAAAAGCTGAAATACTATCATCAATGACTACGAGTCACTATACGACTCGCATGGACACGTTAAAACTTATCACCATGAGTTGCAGTCAAGACAGTAGCTAAAGGATCCTTATCTGGTGACCCTATGATTCATACCACATGACTCATCACGTGACCATACGACTCAGACGATCCAAGTTGTAATCAAGACAGAAGCATTCGAGGCACATACTAGTTTGGATATAGATGGGCCCATACGACTCATTTAGAGTCTTTATGACTCGTTAGGATCCACTCGTAGTCAGGATAATGACTTGGGCTACCTTTACTAAACACTCTATAATTGGGGTCCTATGACCCGCAATGACTCATTATGACTCGTAGGGGGAGTCATAGTTAGGACAGTGAGTTCAAAAACTCAAAATTTTTAGGCCAAAACCTAGGGTGTTACATGTCCCCAGCTAGGGTCTAGGATAAAAGACCACCACTAGACCCTATTCTTTCTTCTAAGCCAGAGATTTTTCTGCCTTAGCCAGTAGTGGGCCATGGATAAGACCAGGCATCACCGGGGTTTATTTCCTCTTCAGTGCTTACAGATGCTTTGGTTCAAGTTTTTAGGTTGGTTAGTGGTACATCGTCTGATGGTGCATAATCGACAAACTAGAATAGTACTGAGGCTCCTAGAGTTGAGGTTTCTCTTATGTTGGTAGTTGCTCAGCCAGTGATTGCCCAGTCTGTTATGTCTGCTAAGGAGCAGAAGATATTGGACAAATTCTTGAGATTGGCTCTACCTAGGTTTTCTGGTGCACCGAGCGAGGATACATTGAGTTTTTGATTATATATGAGGATACGCTACATAATTTAGGCCTGTTGAGACTTGTGGTGTGGATTACACTACTTTTTAGTTTGACTTGGTAGCCCAACATTAGTGGAGAGGTCATCTTGATTCCAGGACAGTTGGATCTTCTCCTTTGACATAGGCTCTGTTCTCCGAGATTTTCTTAGAAAAGTACATGCCTTAGAGCCTTAGGGATCATTTGAGGGATCAATTCTTAAGATTGGAGTAGGTCTCCATGACGATTGGTGTGCTATATAAATATAGCACTTACAATGCTTAAAACTATGAGAATATGCATGAACTTAAGGCTATTTTGCTAGATTTGATGTGTTTTTGGAGTGCTTTGCAGGAAATTAGGTTTTGGAGGCTAAATTCAAGCAAAAAAGAGATGTTTCTGGCTATTTTTTTTTATCATTATGGGTATTCTTGACACTTTTTGAATCATAAGTGACCAAAGAATGTGATTGAAATAGAATATTTGAAGCTTGGTTGCAAGTGCCAGAGTTGAAGATCCCAAGAGTTGACAGTGCTTCAGTAATTTAGCCAGAACTTTTCACCTCAATATCGAATTGAGGCAAAATTGGTATCGCTAGAAATCTAATTAAATTATCTATCTAATGTTTAGGACTTTTGCACTTGCTAAGTTAACTTGCGGACCTCAAGTAGCACATACGATCGGTATGCAGGCAAAGTAAGTGTCGAGGTCAAAATCCATAGAGCTGAAGTGTAGGAGTTACACTTGCGGTCACTACCTACACCCTTCCTACAGACCACTAGTACTACCTGCACCCAAGGACAAGGCACAAGTGGCCTTTGTAAGTGGCCATCAACGGTGATTTTTTTGGATCATTCTGAAATCATTTCCTAGGGTTTCCATGTATCCAAGTTACACTCATATGATATTTATAAGTCCTACTATGTATGGGTAATTAGGTTTTCCTATTTTAGTTAGGATTTGATTTTTAAGGCATCTTGTAATCTAAAAATACCCATTAAACTTTATTCATTCATCAATTAATTGAGAAATTATTCTAAAATATACATTCACATATTGATTGGTTGAGAAGGAGGCCCTTTTGGGCCAAGTTCATAAACATCTTGTTGTTCTTGGTTTGTTATTTAATTTAAGAATTTAGGAATTATTCTTCCATTATTTTGAGATTAATTATGTAATTTTGTCTGTGGATTCCATAATTAATCTCAAAGTTATGAGCAACTAATTCTCTTAGCTAGGGTTGTGAGAACCCTGGAAGATTAATATAGTGGAGGTAGTGCCAAATTGTTCTAGATAAATATTCTTGAATGTATTGGGTTTTCTTTGTTCTTATTGATTTATGAGTGGTGGGCAACGTTAAGATCCTGCCTAGATTATTGCTACTTACTCTAAAAAGGGAATAGTGACTAAGAAAAGAAGATCACAATAATAATTTGAAGATTAACGATCGATCCATGCTAATAGGTATTATCTAAGTAAGATCATTAACTATCATATAATAACTAGATACCCAAAAGGTAATAGTTAACTGGGATCAAGATAAGGCTAGTAAGGCAACATCCTAAGACTGGTAAAGGGTGAAATCTATCAGCTCATCCAAAAGACTGTTGATGGTACATAACTTATCGATTTTGCATACAAGATATTGGAATAGTTTTACAATGTATGATAAGTCTACTGAGTTAAGAAGCCATAGGGAACACAAGCCTAGTGTTCGTCTTAGACTGTTTACAACCAAAAGCAACCAACTAAGCCATGTTACTTTTAGCGAGTTACAACAAATCCCCCTTTTTACTTTCCTACACTGCCTGGTGATTGTAACAAGTTTGAGAAGGATTTCTAGCCTATTCCTTATCGGATCAACCCCAACCTAGTTGGGTTACTATATTTGATAGTGACCGCTTCATCCTTCAATTAGAGATATATTTTGGGTGTTATCAATAATGATGGAGTATGAGGCTCATTTTCATGAGTTGGAAAGACATGCTACTTCTATTTTGCATATTGACTATAAGAGGGTTCATTTCCTTATTTGTGGATTGAGACTTTTCTTTGCATGTCTACTAAGAGTTTAGTTGCTACAGGTAGGTCTTTTGCTGAGGTTTTTGATCATGCTCAGGTGATGGAGGAGATGCATTATGAGGCCCAAGAGGGAAGCAACAACAGGCCTAGATATCAGGGTAGTTTTAGTGGGAGTCATAGTATCTCCTAGTTTAAAGGCAGTGATTTTCATGGTAGGTACCCTCTTCATCAGCCGTATCAGCCTCAAAGTCAGCTTAGTAGACCCATTCAGGAAGTGCTCTAGATTATTAACAGAGGTCAGTCTTGTGTTAGTGATCGCCCTGGTCAGGGTAAAGGTCATTCTTTAAAGGGTGCATTTTTTGTCATTCTAATTGAGGTGGCTACTCATGAGTCTATTGGATCTTCTAATTCTGATTTAGTTTATGGGACATAGTATTATTATGGGGGTCATGGGTATTATTTATGAGAGTGCTATGGGGAAATTATTATTTTAGCTTAAAGTGCTCCTCCTATTTCAATAGTTCATCCCTCAGCTAAAGGTGGTTTGCATTTTCGGTGGGGTAGTCTCTAGGGTGCTAAGGATATTCTCAGGTAGGTAAGACAATAGATCGGTTAGGATCCCATACAAGTGGCGGACATGGTCAGTTGCATGTAGTTCCTACTAAACTCGAGACTGAGTCTTTGGATGTTGTTATTACAGGTACAATTTTAGTATGCCGCCAGTTGTCCTTTTCATTATTTGATCTAGGATTCACTTATTCTTATGTGTCTGCTTATTATGATCCATGGTTAGAGTTATTTTGGAATTTAAAATCCATGCTATTATGTGTATCTACTCCCATGGGTGATTCTTTAGTAGTGGATCGGGTGTTCAGATCTTATGTTCTGACTGTTCAAGATGTTGATATCTTTATATTAGACATGGTGGATGTTGATGTTATTTTAAGCATGAACCGATCATTTCACTCTCAAGTTTTTATGGATTGTTTTGCCAAGACCATTACCTTATCCATGCTAGGCATACCCCCAGTGATGTGGCAGAGAGCAGTTAGCCGTGGGTTGATAGGGATTGTTTCTTATATGTGTGCTAGGAGACATATTTTGAGGGGTTACTAGTCATATCTCTCTTAACTTCATAATGTTAGTATGGAGAGTCCATCGCTTAACTTTGTTCCTACAGTTTGTGAGTTTTCTGATGTTTTCCCTATCGATCTGTCTGGTATACCTCCTGCCTATGATATTGAGTTTTTTATTAATCTTGAACTAAACACCCGACCTATTTCTATGGCACCTTACTGTATGGCTCTAATTGAGCTTAATGAGCTGAATTTTCAACTTCAAAATCTTCTTGGTGAGGGTTTATTAGATCGAGTGACTCTCCTTGGGGAGCTCCTTTATTGTTTATGAAGAAGAAAAATGGCTCCATATGTATCTGTATTAATTATAGGCAGCTTAATAAGGTGACAGTGAAGAACCATTATATTATTCCTCGCATTGATAACTTGTTTGACCACTTCAAGGTGCAGCGGTGTTTTCTAAGATTGCTTTGAGGTCTGGTTACCATCAATTAAGGATTTGGGCTAAGGATATCACAAAAACAACCTTTAGGACCTGTTATGGTCATTATGAATTCCTAGTGATGTCTTTTAGGTAGATTAATGCCCAGCAAAGTTTGTGTATTAGATTAATCGAATGTTTAATCCTTATTTAAACTCTTTCATAATTATGCTCATCAACGATATATTTCTTTATTCGAGGAATAGAGAGGAGCATGCGTAATATTTAAGTATTGTGCTCCATACCTTGAGAGATAATATAATTTTTGCCAAGTTCTTTAAGTGTGAGTTTTGGATTGAGTCTTTGACATTTCTTGGGCTTGTGGTGTCTAAGGATGGGATTATGGAAGACCCAATGAAGATTGATGCCATTCATAATTGGGCTAGGCCTACATGTTCGATCGAGGTTCGTAGCTTCATTAGTTTGGTCAGTGATTACAGAAGATTCAGTGAGATTTTTTTGGCTATTTTAGTGCCTATGACTAGATTGACTCGAAAGATGGTTCCTCTCTGATGGTTTGAGGAGTGTGAGTCAAGCTTTGGAAAGCTCAAGGAGTTTCTTACTTTAGCTCTTATTTTGGATCTTTCTGTTGAGGGTGAGGGATTCATCGTGTATTGTGATACTTCTAGTATTGGTTTGGGTTGTGTGTTGATATAATAGGCTCGTGTTATCACTTATGCTTTAAGCCAGCTTAAGGTACATGAGCGCAAATACCACACACATGATTTGGAGTTAGTGATGGTTATTTTTGTGCATAAGATTTGAAGGCATTATCTTTATAGGGTGCATTGTGAGATTTTCATCGATTATCATAGTCTTCAGCAATTTATGACCTAATTGGAGCTTAACTCTAGGCAGCTTAGATGTATGGAGTTTCTTAAGAATTATGATATCTCTATTTTGTATTATCCGATCAAGGCAAATATGGTAGCAGACACCTTGAGTCGAAAGACAGTGAGTATGGGTATCTTAGATTATATTTTAGTTTCTCAAAGGCCTTTAGCATAAGACATTCAATCCTTAGCCAACTTAATAGTTTGCCTTGATCTTTTAGACCCTCAGAGGATTCTTGCTAATATGCGAGGCCTTTGTTATTTGCGCAAATCATGGATAGCCAGTTTGAGGATAATAGGCTACGTATTCTCCTTAATCAGGAGTTGAGTGGTAAGAGGGCCACCATAGATTCTATAAGTATTTTGAGATTTGATAGCCATATTTGTGTTCTAAGGATCGATGACTTAATTTAGTTTATCTTGCACGAGGCTCATAGCTCTAGATATTCTATTCACCTGGGTACAGTCAAGATGTATAGAGATTTAAGGCAACATTATTGGTAGAGTTGCATGAAGAGAAATATGGCAGACTTTATAGCTCGTTGCCTATGTTGTTAGTAGGTAAATACCGAGAATCGGCATCTGGGTGGTTTGATTCAGAGATTGCCCATTCTTAAAAAGAAATGAGAGTGGATTACCAGGGATTTTGTTGGTGGTTTGCCTCGTACTTCCTGTAGTTTCAATGGTATTTGGGTCATTGTAGATCGATTAACCAAGTCAGCATATTTTATAATTATTCAGATATCTTTTAGTACCGAGATATAGGCATGTATCTATGTTAGTACGATAATCCATTTGCATGGAGTGCCTACATCTATAATTTCAGATCGGGATTCTATGTTCACTTCTAGCTTTTGGAGAGATTTTCGAAAAGAGTTAAGTACTCAGATAAATCTTAGTAAAACTTTTCATCAACAGATCGATGGCCAACCGATGTGGACTATTCATACCCTTGAGCATATGCTCCAAGCTAATATTATGAATTTTGGAGGTTAGTGGGAACAACACTTAGTCTTGGAAGAGTTTGCATATAAAAATAGTTATCATTCGAGTATTGAGATAGTGCCTTTTGAGGCTTTATATAGTAGGCAATGTCGTTCACTGATTTGATGATTTTCGAGATTATACCCCATGGTACTGATTTGCTTCAGGAGTCATTGGATGGTCAAGGGAATTTAGGATAAATTGAGAGCAGCTCAAAGTTGGCAGATGGCTTATGCAGATCATAGACTTTGTTCCTTGAGATTTGGAGTTGGTGATCAGGTATTCCTCTATGTATCGCCCATGAAGGGTGTAACAAGGTTCGAGAGGAAAGAAAAGCTTAGCCCTGGATATATTATACCTTTTGATATTCTTCACACAATTTGCAAGGTGGCTTATGAGTTAGCCTTACCTCTAGATTTTGCTATTGTTCATCAGGTTTTCTATGTCTCCATGTTACGGTGATATATTTTTGATCTATCTCATGTGCTTAGATGGGACACAACCCACCTAGATGAGCAGATGACCATCATAGAAGAGCCTGTGCTTATTTTTACTAGTGATGTTAGGAGGTTGTAAACTAAAGGGATTCCATTAGTTAATGTTCAGTGGAGGCGCCTCCCAGTAGAGGAGGCTACTTAGAAGATCAAGAGTGAGATGTGGACCCAGAATCCTCCCCTATTTGAGACTTCAGGTACATCCTAATCCTTGACTTTCGCGGACAAAAGTTCTTTTAGTAGTGGATATTGCAATGACCCTTTATGTCATTTTCTATATTTCAACTTATTTTCACCATTAGAGCTTTTCCATAGCCGCCCTAAGTCATTTATGACTTGTTACGACTGACAGTTTAGTTATTGGGTAGTTCGTTTGGTTCTTAGAGTCAATATCCTATTTTGAAGTCTTCGTTGATTTGAATTAGATACCGGGCAAAAACTTTAGTCAAATGACCTTGTATGCCAATTTTGACTATTCCAACAGCTCTAAAATATTGAGTTTAGGCTAGGAGGACTCTTGGTTTAGGTCCCGAGATTCCCAAACTCATTTTGACCTATTGGTCAAAATATTAAGAAAATAAAATATGGATCCAAAACGTTGAATTTGGTGTGTAGCATAGTCCATTTGAATATATGGGATTTCGGATGAATCCCGAGGGGTATGTAGGGACTTGAAAAATTCTAAGTCTGAGTTGTATCTGCTGCAATCGCCAATAACGATGCCAGGGATTGCAATCATGATACCATTGGCAGGTCAGTAGTGCCGCAATCACGGTCACATATCGCGAATGCGACTCACCTTGAAAGCCTCAAGATGTGGCAATCACGAGGTACCAAGTCATAATAGTAACATCCAGATACCTAGTATGGGTATAAATAGACCCTTTTTAGCTTATTTTTGCCCATTTCTTCATCCTTTATCTTAAGACTTAAACCCTAAAGAGTGGATAAGCTTGGGATTAGAGCTTAAGGGTGATTTGGGAGCTTAGGTGACAATTATTATGTGATTATCCTTTAAATTTGTGGTAAGATTTCTCTATTTCATAGTAGATTTTCCTATTTCTTGTTCAAAATACCTAAACCTTGGTGGATTGATTTTAGCCTCAATTTAGCTTGAATTTTACCCATTCTTGAAGGTAATTACTCCTTGAGAGAATATTGGGGAGGTTTCTAAAATATGATTTCCATAAGCGGGATCCACAAGGGATTTTGGTGTGATTTTTGGACCCAAAGTATAATGGTGCAATATGGATATCATTATTCTCATATTGATGAGTAGATTTTGATTTTGATAGTTTGGCATCGTGCGAAAGCTTCTTGATAGGGAAAGTCAGTGATTTAGAGGATTTTCTTAGATTTCTTTAGCGTCCAGGTAGGCTAGGTTTTCTCCTCTTCTTAGATTGAGCTATGTCATAGAATGTTTATGATATTATGTAAGATCTGGGATGGGTTTTAGGTATTGGGGATAGAAATGGCAATGTTTGGGTTAGTTGGACCTTCTAGGCTATTCAAAAATCATAATTTAGGTGCTTTGGCATAGTTTCTTAGCTCATGAATTTCCATCTTAGGGCAAATTAAGGATTGTTTGACATCTAAAAATGGATTTAGATACCTTAGCCTAGTCTGAGGTAGAAATTGCCTAGTAGTGGATTTCGAGAATTTTGAAGTGGGCCTTTGATCAACCTTAGGCCAAGATTGGTGTTAACTATTGAAAACCTTTTATATGTTTGTTGTACATCTTGAAATTGCTAATAAAGATAATTTTGAGAAACTTTGGCACTTGATAACGATATTGATGATGATATGATAATATACTTAATGAGTGGTGAATTTACCACTCATTTGCAATCAACAATCGTGCATGCTACTATGAATTAAATGTATAAATGATACATGTTTATGATTAAATGCACTAATTTCCATAGTTTTTGCATGCACATGGGTGATGATATAGACAGATGTGGATTTAAGCTAAACAGAGATCAAAAGAAAAGGAAAAGTGCACAGTTTAAGACCTTGCATGGATTAGACTCAGTTACCGTAATCGCGGTCTGAGGGCCGCGATCATAGCTAGTAAAGATTGGTCAACCATCAGATCACGTGGATGTTATCACAGTCGTGGCAGCTGCGATCACGGCAAAACTGGTATGATCGCGGCTTAGTGGGATTTTGGCCCAGGGCAGTATCGTAATTTTACTCAGTCGAACCCAATTTTGTTTATAGGATAAAATTTCTTCTCTTTTAGGTATTCTAGACTATTGAAATATTTTTGAATTTGAAGTTTAAACCCTAAATTAGGCAAGAATTAAAATTTGATTTGGAGACTTTGGATTTAGTATGTATGAAGAATGGATGCCTTAAACAATCCTTATGGTATATTTTTCTCTTTTCTTCATGAGTAGCTAATTTCATTGTCTTGGGATTATGTTAAAGATAGATCTCATAGCTATTTTGTAAGAAGCTTATTTCACTTCTAATTTTAACCCATAATTTTAGTCTTGCAATTAAGTGAGTTCTTCTTCACCAATATTGAAACAATTACGGCCGTACTTTTTCTTCACCGGTGCCGAAGCTCCTTCTCAATACATACGTGCATATCAGTTGTATCTCACAGACTCACTGTCATGGACAATATTCATAGCCATCTTGATCTTCATCTCCGTCATCGTCTCTGAAGACCCTCTTTTTCCAGTTAAGATCAAACCCTGATTCTAGTTCCGGTCTCTTATTCATAACCGGCCTCTCCAGAGAACAGCTCAATCGGTGACTACTTCTTTGTTGGCGTCCTTCTTGCACTGCCGCAACTCCGGTGCCCATTTCTGATGACCCATTTTTAGCGATCTCTCTCTTTTATTTCTTATAACCCAGTGCAGGTATTACAAATGCAGATCCAGTATACCTTCTAAGGCAGCGACAGCATAGTTTTGGCAACCAATTTCTGCCATAAATTATCGGAATCCGGCAACTCAACCAAGAAAACTAACCTAATTTTGACCAGGTGCACTTGCTTCATCTCTACTTGTCGTGTGTATAACTTTCTTGATCTGGTGGTTGCTATTGGCTGTCTTGTGTAATACTATTTTGATTTTGTTTCTAGCGTCTTGGTTGACTACCTTATTTGTGGTGACGATTTACTTGTTTATTTCTGTATTTTATAGTAGCATTGTACTTGTTAAGTCTACTTATGTTTTAGTCATTTTGTACTTAGTAGTTCTGTAGTGTAGGCTTGATAGTACTTGTTGGATTGCTTTGTTATTTAAGAATTATGCTCTAAATTTTATTAGTTTATGTTATTTCTAGTGGCTGTGGTAGATGGTGTTAGCATAGGGTCATGTCGTCAGGCGGGGCTTGGTTTGGGGTTGGCATCAGGGTTGGGATTAGGGTCGAAAATAGGAACTAGGGTAGGGGCTGGGGCATAGGCAGGGGGAAAGAAGGGTAAAGGGGCAAAGGATGACCATAGGTTAAGAGTAGGATCATGGAACATAGGGTCTCTATCAGAGAAGTCATTAGAGTTAGTGAAAATTCTTTAAAAAAGGCGAATCAATATAGTGTGTCTCCAGAAAACCAAATGGGTAGGTACTAAGTCGAGGGTAGTAAATGGCTATAAGATGTGGTATTCAGGAAGCATGAGGAACAGAAATGGTGTAGGTATTCTAGTCGATGATTATCTTAGGAAGCAAGTCGTAGAGGTTAAGAGGACCAATAATAGGGTGATGTCAATTAAGCTCATTATTGGAGGGTCTTCTTCAAATATTATTAGTGTGTATGCACCATATGTAGGCTCTAGTAATGAAAAGAAGAAGATATTTTGGAAGGATTTAGATGAGGTGGTGAGGGGTGTACCCAGTAATGAGAATTTTTTCATAGGAGGTGATTTCAACGGGCACAAAGGGTCTTCTTCAAAAGGTTATGATGATATGTAAGGAGGATAAGGAATGTGGAAGGAGTGTCACTTCTGGATTTTGCTCGGGCATTTGGATTGGTAATAGTTAATTCAAATTTTCCCAAGAAGGAGGTTCATTTGGCTACATTTTGTAGTTTGATGTCCAAGACTCAGATTGACTTCTTTCTCCCTAAAAAGAGAGATAGAGGTATTAGTAAGGATTATAAGGTCTTACCGAATGAGAGTCTTTTGACCCAACGTAGGATTTTGGTGATAGACTTAGAGATCAGGAAGGAGCGAAGGAGAAAAAGAGTAGAGGATCAGCCGAGGATTGAATGGGGCAGTATGACTTTGGCCAGTGCATTGAAAATAGGGGATAATTTAATGGTGAGGGAGGCTTAGAGGAGTGGAGGGGATATTGATAGTATGTGGTATGAGACTACCAACTGCATCAGGGAGATAGCTAGAGAGGTATTGGGAATCTCAAGAGTAAGGTGGAGACTAACAAGAGAGTGTATGCTAAGTTGGCTGAGAGTAAGGATGAATAAAACAAATGAAAGAATAGATAGGAGTATAAGATTGCTAGGCGAGAGGCGAAGTTAGCAGTCACGAGGGCTAAAGATGCTGCCTTTGAGAGTTAATACACATTGTTGGACAGTAAAAGTGGGGTTAAAAAGTTGTATAGGCTTGATAAGGTTAGTGAAAGGAGGTCTTGGTACCTGTATCAGGTGAAGTGTATTAAGGATATGATGGCGAGGTCCTGGTAGAGGAGGTCCGTACTAGAAAGAGATGGCAGTCTTACTTTCATAAGCTCCTAAATAAAGGAGGGGATACTACCATTGTGTTGGGGGATTTGGAGCATTTCGAGAGGTTTTATGATTATGGGTATTGTAGGCATATTAAGGTAGAGGAGGTTAAGGGGGCTATTCGTAGGATGCGAAGAGGTAGAGCGACGGGACTCGATGAGATTCCGGTGGATTTTTGGAAGTGCACAAAATGGGCAGGTATGGATTGGTTAACGCGATTGTTAAATATAATTTTCAAGATGGCAGGGATGACGAAAGCTTTGAGGTAGAGTACAATAATTTTGTTGTACAAGAATAAGGACGATATTCAGGATTGTAACAATTATAGGGGTATCAAGTTGTTCAGTCATACTATGAAGGTTTGGGAGAGGGTGGTAGAGTTGAGGTTGCAGAGGATTGTTACTATTTCTAAAAATTATTTTGAACTTATGCCAGGGCGCTTGATTATTAAAATCATTCATCTCGTCAGGAGACTGATGGAGCAGTACAAGGATAGGAAGAAGGATTTGCACATAGTGTTTATTGACTTACAGAAGGCCTATGATTGAGTTCTCGGGGAGATTCTTTGGAGGTGTTTAGATACTAGAGGTATGCCTATTGTGTATGTTAAGTAAGGATATGTATAACAGATCCAAGATACTGGTTAGGATAGGAGAAGTGGACTCGGAGCAATTTCCCATCTTGATGAGGTTATATCAAGGTTCGATGCTTAGTCTACTTTTTAACCATAGTGTTGGATGTTTTGACACGACAAATTCAAGGTGAGGTGCCTTATTGTTTGCTTTTTGTGGATGATGTAGTCTTGATTGACGAGACATATAGTGGAGTTATTGCTAAATTGGAGGTTTAGAGGAAAACTCTAGAGTCTAAAGGGTTTAGGTTGAGTAGGTCTAAGACAGAGTATTTGGAGTATCAGTTCAGCAAGATGTCTCATGAGTCTGATGTAGTAGTTAAGCTTGACACCAATTCTATCAGTAAAAGAGATAGTTTCAAGTATCTAGGGTCCATGATTCAAGAGAATAGAGAGATTGACAAAGATGTCATTCATCGAATTGGGGTAGGGTGGATGAAATGGAGGCTCGCCTCTAGAGTCTTGTGTGACAAAAAAGTACCTCTCAGACTTAAAGGCAAGTTCTACAGAGTGGTGGTTAGACCGGCTTTGTTATATGGGATAGAGTGTTGGCTTGTTAAGAAAGCCCATATCCAGAAGATGAAGGTAGTGAAAATGAGAATTCTTAGGTTGACGTGTATGTTTACTAGAAAATATGGGATTAGAAATGAGGTTATTCGAGATAAGATGGGAATGCTTCAATGAAAGACAAGATGAGGGAAGCGAGGTTGAGATATTTCGGTCATGTGAATAGAAGGAACATAGATGCCCCAGGGCAGAGGTGTGAGAGGTTGGCTAGGGATGGTTTCAAGCGAGGTAGATGTAGACCAAAAAAATATTGGGGGAGGTAATTACACATGATATGGAAAAGCTCCAGCTTACCGAGGACATAACCCTAGATTAAAAGTTGTGGAGGAAGCGAATTAGGGTAGAAGATTAGTCTGAGTTTAAGATATTGTATCTTTTGGTGTGTTTCTTAGAGTATTTTGCTTATGGTATTATTGGATATGCTAATTTCTATTGTATGTTGTTCTTTTCCTGTTCCTACTAGTACTATACCCTATTTTGTATCTTGTTCTTTTACTATTCCTTATATTACTATTCCATATCGTAGAATGTTTTATTTTGAGTCGGGGGTCTATTGAAAACAGCCTCCCTATCTAACATTTGAGGTAGTGGTATAACTGCGTACACTTACCCTCTCCAGACCCCACTTGGTGGGAATATGCCGGGTATACTGTTGTTGTTGGGATTATGTTGAACTAAGGTGCAATTATGATATGGGTTGTGTCAATAAATGAAATTCTTGAGGTTTTGTTGATAAACTAGCATCAAGGATCTAAGACTGAGCCCACCATATTATTAATAACTAGCATGTACACTAAATCTTCATGCGCTAATGCATAACTTGCCCTTAGGTAGACATAATCCTAATATTCTTCTGTTATCGAATCTAAATCATAATTGTTGTTCACTTTTGACTTGAGTTACGATTGATAAAACACGTGCCAAACCAACCCTCATCCCCTTCTCTCATTTTTATTTATATATTTCATTCTATTCACATTGCGAGTAGCTTATTAGTAGTATTTAACACCCATAATACTAGAATTCTAATTTTACTACTCATGGATTTGACCTCAACATAAGTTGAGCTATTGAAAACGACTGTCCTCTACCAATTTCGATAGTACAGGTGAGCGTTATCAAACTGGCGCCGTTGTCGGGGAGTAAAATTTAGTTTTCACTTGTACGGTGTTGAGTGTTACTTTGGGTACACCCTTAGTGGTTTGTATTAAATTTCGTTGTTATTTTTGTTTCCCTTTTAGATGATTCTCATAGTGTTCATAGAACCATGAGTGATAATGCAAGCATTTTTGGGTCTTTCGATGGCCTTTTTAATGATGAAGAGCAACTCAATGACGTTGGTCGATCAAGTGACATCCGTATCCCACCTACTTAAGGGAACAGTGTCTTTCATGTCATGAGTGTCATGTTGCATATGCTCCAGATAAAGGGACTTTAAGGGGGACAAGCCTATGAGGACCCCAACTTGCACTTGAAGAACTTCATCGAAGTGTGTGCACCCTTTGATATTGCAAACGTAACTTAAAAGTCCATTCGGCTTCCTTTTTTCCCATTTTCTCTAATGGAAGAGGTGGTGTTGTGGCTTCGCTCTCTTTTTACCGAATCCATCACATCATGGGATAAACTTATTATGGTCGTCCTTGATCGGTATTTCCCACCGTTCAAAATGCTTAAATTATGGGATGAGATGATAAACTTTAGACAATTGAATGGGGAACACTTGTACGAGGCATGGGAAAGATTCAATGGAAAACTCTTGCATTGTCCTAATTATGAGGTCCTCGAGAAGATGTTTTTCCAAATCCTCTACCGGCTCTTGATCCGCTCAATAAAACTATGGCAGACAATGCGGCGGGGGGCTTTCTTGTGAAGTTGACATATAATGCGGCTTCAAATTTGCTTGATGAAGTCACCAAGAAAAATCGGGGGTGGCATACTCGGGATGCTGAGGTACCAAAAGGATCTCTTACTACCTCTGTTGTTGACAAGGAACAAAAAAGAGACGAGAAGAGAGAGGAGAATATAGCAAAAATGATGACTCAATTGGAGCATTTGATAAAACATATGATGGGTGCACCCACAAAAGAGGTGAATGTCCTAGCATCCAAGGAATATAATGATGAAGAGGCCAAGAAACTTGATGATGAGATTCGGTATTTAGCAAATTATTCAAGGGTTTCTCACCCTGCCTATCAAAGAAAAGGTGGAATCAATGGCTGGAACGAGAGAGATAGGGACTGTGACCATGATTGGAGGGATAAGGATCATGAACATGATGGTTATGTTCTCTCTCATGTTTGGGAAAAGAGTAAGGATTCCAACTCCGTTGACCTCGACAAGTATAAAATGGAAGATATGATAGCAAGGATTTTGATAAGAGTGGAGGGAACAGAAAAAGTGGTCTGTGAATTGAAAAGAGATTTTTCACAACTCAACCAAACAGTTGTATCCCACTCTGCTTCGATCAAGAAATTGGAGACTCAAATTACGTAAATCTCCACCCAACTCAATGCTAGGCCAAAGGGAGGCCTCCCTATTGACACTATTGTGAACCCAAAAAATGAGGCCCAAGTGTTGGCTATTATCACTAGGAGTGGTAAAACCCTTGGTGATCTTGTGGTAGATGTAGAAAAAGAGCCCGATGTGGAGAAAAATCTTGTGAATGATTTAAAGCAAGAGACTCTAAAGTCTCATGAAGGGAAAGAAAAAGATTCAGAGTTGAATGAAGAAGTTGATGGCGATCCAAAGGTAGTTGAATATTATGAAGTGAAAAATGACCTAATACCTACCATGATGGTTCCCTCTCTATTTCCTCAAAGGCTAAAAAAGAGGGAGGATAATTCTAAACTCAAAACATTCATGGCTAAGCTTGCCAACCTCTCCATTAATATCTCATTACTTGAGGCTATCCAAGATATCCTGGGGTATGCTAAGCTTATGAAAAAGTTGATGTTAAGGAAGAAGCCTATTGAAGGTGACACCATTGAAGTAACCCATGGGTGTAGTTCCATCATGAGTAGCGAAATAGTGGAAAAGAAAGAAGACCCCAGGGCCTTTACCATTCCATGCACCATTGGAACACATAAGTTTGAAAAAGCATTATGTTACCTTGGTGCGAGTATTAATATCATGCCTTTTGCAATATATAAAAGGCATTGATTAGGAATTCCTACTCCAATGTCAATGAGGATTTTAATGGCAGACCGGTCTATGAAGAAATCAATTGGTGTTGTCTTTGACATGTTGGTGAAAATTGATAGATTCATTCTCCTGACAGATTTTGTAGTGCAAGATTGTGAAATAGACAAAGAGGTTCCTATCATTCTTGGTTGACCTTTTCTTGCCATCAAGAGAGACATTGTTCATTTAGAGCTTGGGGAAATGAGGTTTAGAGTTCATAATGCTGAAGTGTCCTTCCGGGTGTGTAAAAAAAGAAACAACCTATGGAGATTTTTGATTTTTCACAGAATATTTTAGGCTATTTTATTAGGACAATTGTGTGTTTTAAAGCAGCCACTGTTGTATTTAACATAGTATTTTAGTATTTTCAGGATAAGTACTGAGTGTAAAGGGTAACTAGGACAATCTGAGCAAAACAAAAGTAAAATGAGCAGCGACAGCTTAGGCGACGGACCATCGACCTTGCGATGATCCATCGGTTTAAACCGTCGACCAAAAGCAGAAGGCATAGACTCTGGACATCATACTACGGTCTAGGCGATAGACTGTCAGCCAGGCGATGGGCTGCCGGTCTAAATCAACACCATGTTACAGAACACATCATCACTGGAAGTCATGCGATGGTCCAGGTGATGGACCGTCGATCTTGCGATGGGCCATCGCACTACACGTCGCCACGAAGCAGAATATAGATTCACTAGACACCCAGTGATGGTGCAAGCGATGGACTATCGGACCTGCGCCGAACCATCGTTTGACCCGTCGACCATAACGCGGAGAATCTGAGTTTGAATTTTAAAACCCCAGTTCTGAAATCATATATACCAAGTATTAGGGTTTATTCCATATCTTTTGTCTTCAGTTTCATACTTTCTCCTCTAGTGAGAGCTTTGTACTACTTTTCATTGGGATTTGAATCTAGAGAATAAGAGTTGATTATTAGTTTTCATATTCTCCATCAAAGATTGAGAAGAACAATATTACGACTATTGTAAGTACTCTTCTGAAGTTATTTATGAAAAATCAATACAACTTTGATTTCTTATATGGAGATGAGTAGCTAAACTCCCATAACTAGGGTTATGGGAGCCTTGATGTAGAGAACTATTTTGGGGTTGTGAATGGGTTTGATTTCTAAAATCTATCGAAATTGCATGAATCCTGCTTCATCTTAATGACATCTCTTGGTTACAAACTTGAGAAGTGAGCCCATGAACTCCACTTGTCTGACAAGAAAGTGGATGTTGGTAAAAGAAGTGATTCACATGAACTCCATAGGTTTACCATTTGGGTTAACGAGTTGATGCCTTAACAGGATCAACTCTTATGAGAGTGTTATTGAATAATGCATGAATCCTTTAAGTTTGAGAGAAGTAAAGGGTGAAATAATCATTAGGTTGAGAAATGCATGGGTAATCCTTAGAATTCAATAATTCTTGCAATTGGATACATAAGTTAGAATTCAAAAACCAACTCATAACCCTAATTGTTTGAACATCTTGGTGAGCATAACTCTAGTTAATTCATTCTCATTGAAATTACATCTACATTTACTCTCAGTAGCTGGACTTTTGTGAAACACAAATACAAAAGAACACTATTAACATTTCCAAACCCCCTTTATTTCGGAACCTTAGATCAACATTCTAATAACAATCACAATACTTAGTGAACACTATATTCCCTGTGGGATTTGACACCCAACCCAGTTGGGTTTTATACTTTACAGCGACCGCTTACTCTCTTATAAGAGAGGTGTAATTTGGGCGTATCAAATTTTGGCGCCATTGCTGGGGAATACGGTTGTCAATTAAGTTTGTTTTTGTTAATTGACCTTTGGTCAAGTTTTCCAAATTTTACATTTATTTGTTGTTTTTGTTTAAGCAGGGGAGTTGTTGTGTATTCCAAGTACATAGAGATTGGTTACACCGTTATTACCAATACATCTGAAACCATAATTTATTGGCAGAATGATAGAACCCCAAGATGCTGAGAGACTAGCCGCGTTGACTAGAGCTCAACTAAATCAGTAGAATAATGGCCAGCAGGCACGTCATCCTAATCTTGATAATGACGATTTGGGGGATGATGACTTGTTAGATCCTGCTAATCGAAGGCGTGAAGAGAATGTAGCTGCACCAGTGAACAAAAATGTGAACAGAAACCGTCATTTCAGGGCGAGACCTGATCGTCAAGCTGTTCAATTTGATTTTAATGATGATAAAGATGGAACGGATAGAGTTGGTTCCACTGGAGCTATTATTCCTCCACCTCTAGCCCTAAGAGCAAAGTTCAATATTACTAGTATAATGATCCAGCTCCTTCATCTGAAGGGATTGTTTGGTGGACTCCCGAGAGATGATCCCAATATGCATTTAGTGAATTTTGTCACTATTTACAAGTTCTTTAATAACCCAAAAGTGGGACAAAATGCCATCCGCCTATGTTTATTTCTATTGTCTCTGTCTAGGGAGGCAACATTATGGCTTAATAAGCTGATACTCGATTCTATAACCAACTGGAGGCCATTGAAATAGGCTTTCCTAGAAAGGTTCTTTTCACCTTCCAGAAGGGTACAGTTGAGGGATGAGATCAGAAAATTTAGGCAGCTTCCAACCAAAGCCCTTCATAAGACATGGGAGAGGTCGAAAAAGAAGCTGACGTAGTGTTCGAACCATAATATGACAGATATTCATCTGATGGAGATTCTTTATTAGGCGTTGAACTTTATTATGAAGCCAGTTATTAATAATGCTGCAGAGGGATTATTTGTGGATCTCACTTTTCAGGAGGCCTCAGAGATGCTTGATCATATGACCAAATAAAGTAGAGCTTGGCATACTAGGAATTCTATGGTAACAAGACCTGTTGTATCAATTGGCATGACTGCAGAACAACATAAAAAAGAGGTAGAACATGATCAAGACATGGCACACTTGAAGACGCAGATGGATCTGTTGACCAAGCATTTATTATCTACAAAGACTTAAAAAGTAAAAGTTGTTGTAGCCAAAGGTAGAGATGATTCTGATTTGGAAGAAGAGGATAAGTATTTGAATAATCAAGGTTTATTTTAAGAAAATAGCCAAGGAAATCAAGGTCGAAACTACTACGACAAGGCTGGTTACAAGGATAGGGAATAAGGAAATTGGAAAGGTAAGAATAATAGGAGTGGGCTATATGTACCTTCCAGAAGCAGAGATAGTGCTGCAACTAGCTCTGGCAAGATGTCCATAGAGTAACTAATGGAGAAATTAATAAAAGAAGTTGAAGCCACCAATTCTAGAGTGACTACCATGAAGAGCGATTTATCTTCTATGAGTCAGTTGGTAAACTCGCACTCTACCTCTATCAAGAAGTTGGAGCAACAAATGAACCAGCTCTGGGCAGTGTTGAATTAGAGAAAGACTGGAACATTGCCAAGTGATACCATTTAGAATCTATGAAATGATGGTTTTTACATGTCTATCACTACTAGAAATGGTAAGGTATTGGCAGGCCCTCCTGTGGGTAAGCCTGTGGTTGATATTATAGCCGATGATATTTATGAAGCAGCGATTTATCATCCGATGGAGTCTAGGAAATCAAATGAGGTCATTGATGACACACCATCCAACAGTCAGCAGGTTAATGAGTTGGAGAAGAATAAGGGAAAGAAGATGAAGTGGTAATTACCACTCTTCTAAAACCACCTCCTATATTTCCTCATCGGTTGAAGAAGAAGGCCAACGACATAAAGTTCAACAAATTTATGGCTATGCTAAAACAGTTGACGATTAATCTACCACTGTTGGAGGCATTAGAGAAAATGCCCGGGTACGTAAAGTTCATAAAAGACCTCCTCACAAAGAAGAGGTCGGTTAGTTTTGAGCCGATGGACAATCTTTATCATTATCGTGTTATTTCCATAAGGTCTCTAGTGTAGAAAAAGGTAGATCCAGGAGCATTTATGATCCCATACATTATTGGACTCTTGACTTTGCAAATGCTCTGTGCGACTTGAGAGCTAGCATCAATCTGATGCTGCTAGCTGTTTACAAAAAGTTGGGTTTGGGAGACCCCACACCTACTATCATGTGACTTGTGATGGCGGATAGGTCGGTCAAATAACCTGTTGGTATTTTGCATGATGTGCTGGTGAAGGTTTCTAGTTTCATATTTCCTGCGAATTTCATCATTCTTGATTGCGAGGTGGATTTCAAGGTGCCCATAATCTTGGGTCAACCTTTCCTCGCAACTGAAAGTGTGCTGATTGATTTGCGAGCTAATGAGCTCTTATTTAGGTTGAAATATGAAGTGGTACAATTTAATGTGTGCCAATCAATAAAGCAGTAGAAAGAAATAAGTGTGTTTTCCATTGTGGATGTCTATTATGAGGGGAGCAGGAAGTGCCGATTGAAGAGAAATTTGATGTTGAAACATTGGCTGTCGTGTTGATAAATTTTGATCAGGATGGTATAGAGGATTATGAGGAGACTTCTTGTGCCTTAACTGGCATGGAGTCTTACTCATACGCACCCGAGAAGTTTGACTTGGAATTAGAAAATTGTCCAAGTCCACTTGCTAAGCCCTCTATTGAAGAGCCACCTATCCTGGAGCTGAAAGAGTTACCCAGTCATTTGAGGTATGTGTTCCTGGGATGGGGGAATACATTACCTATTATTGTTGCGGCTGACCCTGGTGAGCAGCAGGCGGAAGCACTTATTTTGGTGCTTCAAAGAAACAAAAGAACAAAAGGCTGGACTATTGCTGACATTATTGGCATCCCCCTTGGCATCTGCACTCATAAGAAACAACTTGAGAAAGAATATACTCCTACCATTGAGCATCAACGCCGACTTAACCCACCGATGCAAGAGGTGGTTAAGAAGGAAATTATTAAGTGGCTAGATGCAAGAGTGGTTTATCCTATTTCAGATATTAAATAGGTAAGCCCAGTTTAATGTATGACCAAGAAAGAGGGCATGATTGTTGTTGCAAATGAAAAGAATGAGTTGATTCCTCTCAAGCCTGTGACTGGTTGGAGAGTTTGCATGGACTACAGCAAACTAAACTCATGGACTTTAAAGGACCACTTCCCAATTAGATCAGATGCTTGATCGGTTGGTAGGAAGGGAGTGGTATTATTTCTTGGATGGATATTCTGGCTACTATCAGATCGGTATTGCTCCTGAAGATCAGGAGAAAATGACATTCACATGCCCGTATGGCACTTTTGTATCCAAGCGGATACCGTTTGGCTTATGTGATGCACTCGCTACCTTCCAAAAGTGTATGATGTCCATTTTCTTAGATATGGTTAAGGATACCTTGGAGGTGTTCATGGATGATTTTTCTGTGGTTGGAGATTCATTTGAGCTGTGTCTGGCGAACTTGAGTAGGGTTTTGCAGAGGTGTGTGGAATTTAATCTTGTGCTTAATTGGGAGAAATCCCACTTCATAGTGAAGGAGGGCATTGTTCTCAGGCACAAAATTTAAGCAAAAGGGATAGAGGTCGATCAAGCCAAAGTAGAAGTTATTGAGAAGCTACCACCTCCCACCTCGGTGAAAGGGCTATATAGTTTTCTTGGACATGCTGGCTTTTACCGGAGGTTTATAAAAGACTTCTCTAAAACTGCAAATCTACTTTGCAAACTTTTGGAGAAGGAAACTAAGTTCTTTTCTTATGCTTAATGCATTAAGGCATTTGAATGCCTTAAGAGGAAGCTGGTTGAGGCCCCTATCATTATTGCACTAGACTGGTCAAAACCATTAGAGATAATGTGTGATGCAAGTAGTGTTGCCCTTGCAGCTATGCTGGGCAAAAGAAGGACAAATTATTTCATCCAGTTTATTATGCTAACAAACCACTGAATACAGCTCAGAAAAACTACACCGTCACAGAGCAGGAACTTCTAGCAGTGGTGTATGCTTTCGAGAAGTTTTGGGTGAATTTGCTAGGTACCAAGGTAGTAGGGTACACACTGACCACGCTACCCTGAGGTACCTAATGGGGAAGAAGAATGCTAAACCAAGGTTGATCCGGTGGGTATTTCTACTTCAGGAATTTGACCTTGAGATTAAGGAACATAAGGGATGTGAGAATCAGGTGGCTAACCACTTATCCAGACTCGAAGGTGAGCAAGTAGCAAAAGACGAGCTTGAGATTGGTGATTCCTTTTTGGAAGAGAAAGTATTGGCTGCAGTGCTCGAAAAAGTACCTTGGTATGCTGACTTTGCAAATTACGTGGTAAGTAAGGTAATTCCAGAAAATCTTTCCTTCTATCAGAAGAAAAAGTTTCTCCATGATGTGAAACACTATTTCTGGGATGAGCCGTATCTTTTTCGGCAGTATGCGGATGGCATTATTAGAAGATGCATTCCATAAGTGGAGATATTGAGAGTACTAGAAGCAACTCATGCTTCCCCAGTTGAAGGTCATCATGCTGGTGATCATACTGCTAGAAAAGTGCTTCAAACTGGTTACTATTGGCCCACTTTGTTTAAGGATGCTTACGAGTTCGTAAAGATATGTGACCAATGTCAAAGGCCAAGGTTTATCTCAAAGTTCCATGAGATGCCAATGTCCAAGATGTTAGAGGTTGAATTGTTCGATGTATAGGGCATTTACTTTATGGGGCCTATTGTGAGCTCATTTGGGATGAAGTACATACTAGTTGTTGTTGACTACGTGTCAAAATAGGTCAAAGCTGTGGCTCTAGAAGATAATAAAGGGAAGCGAGTCGTTGCATTCTTGAGGAGAAACATCTTCTCTCGTTTTGGGGTAACATAGACCATCATAAGCGACAGAGGATCACACTTTTTCAATAAGATATTTAGAGCTGTATTAGAAAAATATAGAGTTAAAAAGCATAAGGTAGATATGCCATATCACCCACAAACAAGTGGGAAAGTGGAAATCTCTAATCGGGAAATCAAGGCTATCCTTGCGAAGACTATGAATGCGAGCAGGAAGGATTGGTCTAGGAAGCTGGACAATGCATTATGGGCATATCGAACATCTTTCAAGACACCTATTGGCATGTCGCCATACCAATTGGTTAATGGCAAGTCATGCCATTTGTCGATTGAGCTAGAGCATAAAGCACTATGGGCGCTGAAGCGTCTTAATCTGAACTGTAATGAATTGGCAAATATGAGACTGGGGCAGCTTAATGAGATAGATGGGTTCCGTCTCAGATCTTATAAGAGAGCTAACCTGTACAAGGAACGAATGAAGAAATACCATGATCACAAAATTGAAAAGAGGGAATTTCAGAAAGGTGACTTGTTACTTTTATTCAACTCCAAACTCAAAATTTTCCCAGGTAAACTTAAGTCCAAGTGTTCAGGCTTGTTTAAAGTTAGAGAAGTCTACTCATCTGGAGTAGTTGAACTTGAAAATAAAGATGGAAGTGTCTTCAAAGTCAACGGGCAACGAGTCAAACTTTATATCGGTCCAAAAGACTCGATAAAAAGTATTGCTACTTTCTATCTATATGAAGTCTGAGTAATCGATATAACAAAGTCGTGTCGCGATGATAAATCAGATGCTAGTGGGAGGCAACCCACATTGTCTTGTTATATAGCATTTATTTAAGTTATTTTATTGTTTGTTTTGTTGATTTGTGCAAGCTGAAGGGTTTGTGGAAGTGTGTAGGTACAACGGTGCAGGGAAAATAGAAGCTGAAGGAATTTCAGGTGGCCAATGGATCACCCAATGGATCATCGAGAGCTCGACGAACCGTCGTGATCAATCGTCGCAACCATGCCCAGAAATTAAGAATCCTGAAAAGTCACGACGGGATTATCCGACAGACCGTCGCACCCTCGACATACCATCATGTAAACCATCGTAGATTGGCCCCAAGGTTAGTTCACTGGATAGTCACGATGGGATATTCGATGGATTGTCACAGCCTAAATGGACCATCGATTTAACCATCGCACTTAACCCTAGTTTAACGGGTTGGGTCGGATCAGTTTAAATAGCCGGATTCTAATTCTTATCTAATCCAAATGGTTTTAAACTGATAATTTGAAGGGTTAAGTAACTCCCACCTATTCAATGCACCTGTGCCTTTTCATTCTCCCTTATAACTTCTCAACTTCCCTTTTTCCCTTTCTATTTAAATGCTACTTCCCCCTTATCATTTTCTCATCACAAGTCATAAGTTCATTTCACTAAATCAAATCATTATCTGATTGTTCGAAGTACATTATACAAGTCCAAGTAGTGATTCAATACTGTATCAACCAGGTATGAATTCTCCTTTCCTTTTTTTCAACATGATGAGAAATCAAATAGGTGAAAACAACTCAGTGCATCAAAGTCACTTCTTTTTCAATTTTGTTGGTATATTATTGATGTTAGTCGAACCGTAGCATATATTGTCCTGGGGGAAGTCTGACTAACCCATGGACCAAGAATGGCAAGTTAGGGTGATGTATTACTGTCAAAATATCATAAAAATCACTCTTACATGAGATGCACGCAAGGTGTTTGACAAAATACCGAAATGAGGGTTGCATCTGCCATTTACAGTCAATGGTATATGCGACGAACCATCGCACACTTGATGGACCATCGCATTGGACCGTCGTACATTCTACAAAAGTAGAGCTACTGAAATGACCCTGACATTTGGGGTCAATGGACCGTCGCATACTCGATAGACCATCGCTTTTAACTGTCGCTGGTTCAAAAAATTTCTTTTCTCTAGTTTAAAACTATATATTGATAAATGCTATATTTTTAGGTACCATGGCTCCTAAATTACCACAAACCGGAGGCCGAGGTTAAGGCCAAGCAGCCTAATACTCGGCGAAGTCGTCAAGTGGTTTCTTCATACTCCTCGTCTGAAGAAGAGGTTGAAGATAGTAGCAGCAGCAGCTCCAGTTTGACTCCAATTGAGATGGGGGTTGAAACTTCCAACCCCGTTCAAGAGGAGGCTCCACAACAGGAGGATCCTAACTTAATTCGATGCAAGGATCCCCAAGTACAAGAAGCCATAAGATGACAGTGGTGGGTGCTCGAGATATCTTCTACAAAGACTGGCACCAACGGATAGGTTTCCAATCAAAAGAGCAATTTTTTAGGTGTATCAAATCATAACAACAACCCTACACGAGTATCCCAAACTGGAACAGTGGTTCAGTGAGTATGAGTTGGCTTGGATGAGTAAGCCACTTGGATCCTACAAACCTAACTTGGTTCACAAGTTTTTTGCCAACTATTTGGCATTGCTGAAAAAAGATTATCCCACGGGTGCATCAGTTGCCGACATGAATAAGTTGAGATAGTTCCTGTCCGTGGAGTTGATATTGATATTTTAGAGCGAAATTTAAATAGGTTCTTATTTAGGCCCGAATACTAGATACCAGGGGCAATTCCTGAGTTGGAGAATTGATTATTCAAAAAGGCTACACAAAGGCCCTGGTTAGTGAGGATCCTGACAGACGGGGGCGAGCCTGCATGGTTACATGACCTCCATGAGCAACTATCGAAGAAATCCCTCATATTCAGAGCCAAATTCTGGTGGGCAATTATGCGATTAAGGTTCATGCCCACTAAGGCAATGATAGCCTGGAACTTACTAGAGCTGTGATTGTGGTTGCTTGGATAGAAGGGTTGACCATAGATTTTGGTCACATTATCTCTGATGAGTTATTTTTTCGTGCTCATAAGACTCAGACGACGCTGTTATTTCCTTGCCTTATCACTTACTTATGCAAGCAGGCAAATGTCTCTTGGATTAGTGGGATTCATAAAGAGGTCTTAGCACTGCACAAACAGGACATTGAAAAGACGAGGGATGAATCGAGGTTTGATATGAGAGTCAGCAGACCTCCAACTCAGCAGACTCAGACTGTGTAAGTTCCTGAATTATTAGAGGGTCTTGCAGGTATGCCATTGCCACTTACTACGTACGTGCCTCCTACTAAATCTGCATGTTCAGATTCAATGCCTACAGATGGAATTCCAGACTCTGCATCTATCCCACCCTAATATTCTTTGTACAGGATGAACCATAAAAACTTTGCAAAGACTGTATGGGTTTTCAAAAAGGTTGAAAAACAGAAGGCCATATGGGGGAAAGATTTCAAACCATTTGTTGAGAGGATTGTAGAGGAAGAATTACACCCTTTCAGAAATATCCAGTTGTGAATGGATAGCATAGAGGAGCGAATTAACAAAAAGCTGGATATAATATCCATCCTAGATTTTGCTAAAGTGATAGAGGAGGTTAGACGACTCTGGGCGGATGTAGAAACGATAAAGCAGCAGCCACAACAGACCATCTTTGATCTAGTCCAAAGTGCTAGTAATGAGGACGAGGTCCTAGTTGACTTATTTGGGTGCCCAATCAAGGATAAGGGCAAGAAAGCAACTGAACCAGATCAAAAGGCTAAGAAAGCAGCAAAGAAGAATACCAAGAAAAAAAGGCTAGAAGCCATGTTACCTGAGCAAAAACTTGAGTATGATAAGAGAAAGGCAAGAAAGAGGTCAAGGAGAGATGAGGAAAGAAGAAGAAAAAAAGGAAAAAATGAAGCAGCAGGAGTGTCTACCAGTTCTGCCCCAGCTAGGAGGCAACTTGTAGATCTAGTTGGAGATGTGGTACCTTAGATTCTAGAGGGAGAGATTATGAGTACTCCCACCACCATGGGAGTCAACATAGCACTGGGTGAGGACATAGCAGCCTTACCGCACTTCACAGATGCCTCAGATTAAAATAGAGGCACAACAAGTATTTTCCCCTCCTTTGTACTTAAAATTTTATGCATTTGAGAGCAAATCATTAATTTTTTATGGGGGATGATATGTACTTGTACCATGAGGGGGTTGTGTTGCCGATATTATTTTTCTTCAATATGTTATCTAAGAGAATTAGCATGTCTAGGTTGTTATTAAGATGTTAGATTTTCATTTTCACTATGTTTATTTTCATGTTTTGTTGGTGTTGAAATAAAAGTTCCATACCCATTAGCACCTTATTGTACATATGCAGATGACAACTGATGGTAGCAAAAGTATGTTTTTTTATTTTTTTGTATAATTAATTACTCGTACCAAGTGGCAAAATATTGTGCAACCATGAGTGACTCTGTTAATGGCATTAGAAGTTAGTAATAAAGCAAAGCATAGCTATGTGATCTGGATCCCGAGAATTAGTAGGATAGAAATTAACTCAGTGCCTATGTTCTGACATAAGTGTTACACCTAGGACTTACCCAGTTCATCAGATGTTGTCGTGTGTTTTGACTCATTAAGAAAGGACAGTAGGCCATCGTGTGTTGTTAGTCCACTTAGACAAATGATTGACCTGCCAAAAACATTGTGTTCCTTTTGTCAACCGTTTTGAGCTGTAGTAGTGTTTTTCTGTCCAAATAAGTTTGATTCACTCTCTAGAAGGTGTTAAGCATTTAGCTTTGGCCCTGGTCCAATTGTGGATATTATGCACTTTAACTTAGGCAAATCACCTAAGTTGAGGGTGGCTACTACTGGATTGTTAGCAGCCTAGGAGGTTGAGTTGAAAGTAATTTAAGGGGTAGTATCCGTCCCTGGTCTAGTTAGCAATCTAAATAGATATTATGCACCTCAATCTTCTACATCAACATAAGTTGAGGGTGGCTGATGTTGAGTTCTTAATAAAAAAAAGAGGTTATGACAAGAGTGCCGATGAATAACTATAAATGAATGAGAGGGTCCTTAATTCTGGTAAGTAGATACCAAAAAAGGTAAAGAGAGTGAAATTCTTGTACTTTAAGTCACTTACCCAAATGAATAACCTTCACCGAGCCTAAAACCTCATTACAACCCTTAGCAAGTCCTACTTGATCTTAGCGAGTCAATCATAAGAGAACATTAGATGATAAGGGCAAGCTTATAGGTGTACATTATGTTGGCAACTTCTTTTTTGAGAGTGAGAAGCTTAGTTTTATCTATGATTTAACTGTGTGATGTGAGGTGGACTTCTTTGTCTATGAAGGCATGTTGAGTTATATCTGTTCTATTTAGTTCTTTGGGGTGTTGTATCTGTAGCTATGAATGTGCTGATTAGTAGTTAATGCCAGTAGTGGATCCATGTGTGTTGAGATGGCATAACCAAATGGGTAGTGGAATAATTGTATGATTGTGTTGGTATTACTGTGAAATGTCCATCATAATATTGTTCATATATGTATCCTGGAGTTGAGTTGCTTGAGTATAAGCAATTGCCTTAAGTTGAGGGTGAAATTTGATATGCCAAAATTACACCTCTCTTATGAGAGAGTAAGCGGTCGTTGTCAAATATAGAACCTAGCTGGGTTGGGTGTCAAATCCCACGGGGAATACAATGTTCACCAAGTATTGTGATTGTTATTAGACTGTTGATCTAAGGTTTCGAAATAAAAGGGGTCTGGAAATGTTAACGGTGTTCTTTTGTATTTGTGTTACACAAAAGTCCAGCTACTAAAAGTAAATATAGTTGTAATTTCAATGAGAATGAATTAACTAGAGTTATGCTCACCAAGATGTTCAAACAATTAGGGTTGTGAGTTTGTGTTTGAATTTTAACTTATGTATCCAATTGCAAGAATTATTGAATTCTAAGGATTACCCATGTGTTTCTGAACCTAATGAGGATTTTACCCTTTACTTCTCTCGAACTTAAAGGATTCATGCATTATTTAATAACACTCTCATGAGGGTTGATCCTGTTAAGGCATCAACCCGTTAACCCAAAGGGTAAACCTATGGAGTTCATGTGAATCTTTCTTCATCTTAATGACATCTCTTGGTTGCAAACTTGAGAAATTAGCCCATGAACTCCACTTATTTGACAAGAAAGTGGATGTTGGGAAAAATGTTGAAGTCGATAAAGCGAATGAGGGGTCCCTTGAGGACCCAACTTGAGAAAGAAGAAAGACGTCGTGCCATGACGATAACTAAGGCGCTATGTGGGAGGCAACCCACAAATGCCATGAAAGTGGCTCGTATCTTTGGTTTTTAATTTCTTAGTGTAGATTTTAATTTTTTTCATTTGATTAATTCATGCATTTGTAGCACTACGAAGTGTGTTGAATGTGTTTGAGAAAGGAAAAATGTGAAATCTGTGCATGATGAACTGAACAGGGTAAAATGTGTCAAAATTGAGCAATGAGCTGAACATGGAAAATAGGGGAGCAGAAATGCTCTTTGTTACCATAATAGCGGACCTTTGGTCGCGATCATAATCACCCTCATGTTTTCGATTGCAGATAAAATAGTTTAAAAGACCATCAGACTTCCTATTTTATCACACTTCTTTCTCAAACTCTCTCTCAATTTGTACCCTCTCTTGAGCACCTTTGTGGCATTCAAAAGCATTAGAGCATCCCTCTTGCATCATTCCCTCTGGTAAGTGCTTTAAATCAATGTTTTGAATGTGGAAAATAGGCCATAGAACACATGTTCTAGGAAAGGCTAAATCTATGATTTTTCATACTAAATATGTGTTGCAATGAACTTTTGTGGTTGTTAGCTACTAGAATATGGTGTACACACACGTGGGAAAGTCTTGAGTACCGAAAATTGTGTGTGAAATTGAGTAAAATAAAGTATACACACCACGTGCTTGATAAAATGCCAAACGAGTCATAGGTAGTTGTTTTTACATCTTAAGGGCATAATCAAGTACCTAGTAACCATGTTCAATGCTTTCAGCGTAAACTCTTGTGGTAGAACATGTTTTAGCCTAATATCTGAATTCTTGGACATTGGAAATTTTGGCTTGAAACTAATCTCAAGTCGACAGTGGCACCATGGCCCGCGATCATGCTTACTGAGGCTGATTTTTTACCGGGGTTAAAAATTTTGCACTTTAAATTTTTGTCCAAACTCCACCAAGAAACCTTCCCATGAGCTTTAGTGAATAACATGGAATAGTTTGTGCATGTATATGTCAATGATTAATATGGTTGCATTGTTCTCTTACTTTTCAGGATCATATCATGGAGGAATACAACCAAGTCTGATTCATGGCACCCGAGTGCTACACTCTTTACTATGGGGATCTTCCGAAGACATAGCTGCTCCTGGAGAAAGGAATATACTTGGAAGAGGTGCTGGAAAAGTTTCTGACTTTTCATGACAAGCTTGTGGCCATAGGGTGGTGGTGCTTCACCCCGAATCTTTGCAAGGCGAATGAGCAGTGGGTCCGGGAATTCTACGCTAGCCTTAGCATAGTATCCTTCTCAGACCTATCCAACATGACTATTAGAAACTAAGGAAATCTAGTAGACTTTGGTGCAGAGAAAATCAATAATCTATATGGGCTCCCAAATACAAACATGGCCGATTTTGAGGTAAAAGGATGTGAGTGTGAGCCGGGCAGCTAGTTGGCGGAGAGATTGTGCCCAAGCAAAGAGGTCTTTTAGGTTGCAACAAAAATAAATATATCCATGAATGACTTCACTACAAAAGGTTCAAATTTGGTTGAATATCAATTGTAGTTGGGCCCCCCTTACACCTATATGACAGAGGACATGCAAGTAGGATGGTGGCTTGTATTTTAGACAACATCCCTTTAAATGTCGATCGAATTGTGATATCTGAGATAAAATTCTTCAAGATCCAAGATAGTATGCACCTCTCTTTTCCCTTCATTGATTACAAAGTTATGCAGGCGAGCGGAAGTTAAGAAGTGCCCAAGAGATACTTGGGTGCACCCCGACACCTCCATCTACCTTCTAAAAATTAGAGATGAGGGCATACCAGGTAAGACCAAAAATAGGAAGATCGATTTGGGAAAATCAACATCTCAGGAGTCAGAGCCTTGCAGGCCATCCATAGCCAACCTCTTTGATGATATTTCTGATAAGATTAGAGCCATAAGGGAGCTTTTATCCGCATTGTGCTAAGGGTTGGGAGATCGCTCTACCACCTATCACTCATATGTGTCCCACGCTGACTATGATATGTACCAACAGGATCATAAGAAGTAGGAAGCTACCATTGCTAGGCTTAAGAGAGCCAACTCATCTTTGGCGGAGTCATACTGAGAGCTCCGAGCTTCATATGAGAAGATAATCAAAAGGGAAAAGAAGAGACACAAATTCTTGAGAAAGATGTGAAAGAGACTAAAGGGCCTTTGAAAGGTCCTAAAGCCCCGAGAAAGACTATCTTTCTCCCGAGTTGAGAGCGACGATGAAGCCTCAGCCAACTGGTCAGATCTTGAGGATGTAGATGGTGATGCGAAGTCTGAAAGCGAGAGCATCTCTTGATGCAGTTTTAGGGAGCACCCTTATCCCTTCTTATGTTTTATTGTTTATATAGTAAGAACACTGCAAAATTTTAGTTGGGGGCACCTGTCTCTCTGCATTTATTTATTTAGGCCTGTATTATTGACATTTATGGATATTTTGATGTTCTTTTGGATGATATCTATTTTTATTTGTTTTATAATACTTGGGCACTCTAATGGTGCCCACATTTGCATGGATTAGTCATTCTATTTTGTTTTTAGATTGTTGGTTTATCTTAATTTTGGTTGTGATGATAGCCGGCGAGCATTTCTCTATGATGGATTGAGTGACGACATTCTTAAGAAAAAAGCATCACAATCGGGTTTTGAGCCATGGATACAGGGAAAGCCTGAGTACCCATAGAACAGAGCTACAAATACAAGGGAAGTCTGAATACATATGGCATTTTGGATTTAGGATCGCACTTTTACCTATGTTGAAGTCTGAGTAACCATATGGTTTACCCGTAAAAAAGCCAAAATATGAGAGGAAAGCTTGAGTTGGTGCCATAATTAGCAAATTGTGCATGGTGCAAATGCAAAGTAAATACCCCTCTCCATCAAAACTTTTTCAAAAATTAAGGGCATGGATGTGAGCGACCTTGTTACAAAACCTTTTCTCTTTTTGTGACTCCAAAAATTATGGCTTGTAAAAATTGGTAGATCCTCCATTTTTTGTCTCTAGCAGGAGAGGCAATTGAGCCTCTTAGCCTAATCTGCATGCCATGTGTGATGAGTTTGTTTGTCCAAATCTCATGTGTACTTGTACCATCTAGAACTTGCCCCATTAGTCTCTCAAGGCTAATTTTGATTGCACTTGGTTGGTGAGATAATCTTAGGCCATCTTTGTGAAATTGGAAGTCCACTTTAGCCTAAAATGCCTACCCTTGCATAGATATTATCCCTAGTCACCCATTTTGAGCCTTTCAACTTTTCTTAGGCAAATACATTGCAAGCCGCGAGCCTTTCAATTTTTATCCCTCTTTTGAACCCTACCCTCCGTGAACTTAAAATTATAACCAAATCTTAAGTTGGGGGTGGTAAAGATTGGATGAGGTAACTTTGGGCCACGAAGTTGTTAGTGAGTGCCTAAGGAATTAAGCATTTAGAACAAATGAATAAGATAAACAAAGGATCCAACAAAGAAAAGAAAAACACGAAGGGTGCAAGAAAAAAAAATGAAAAGAAAATGGGTGAACCAAGGAAATAAAAGTAGGCACATGTGTAAAGAGTGAAAACAAAAGATTTGGCCCATAATCAAAAGTTGGATAGAATAGTGCGATGTAGATGTCCAAGGAGTGTATAGCTATGTTGCTCCTAAAGGATATCCTACCTTACCCCCAACCTATGTTATAAGTTCAAAAAGACCTTCGAGATCTCCAACCAAGTGTATTCATTATAGTGGCGATTGAAAATAGATGCAAGCCTATGGCATGGTACTTGTTAGCATTGAGAGTCTCTGTGAGAGAAGGAGTCTTACACTTAAATCCCCTTTGTTTCATACTAGATAACTTTCTATGTGTGGGATTTTTCTTTTCGTGAGGAGGCATGGTGATTTTGTCATCTCCCAAAAAATTGAGGCTAAAGGAGTATATCGAAGTTGAGGTCAAAGATGAGTCACTTTGAGAGTACTAGTGATTGTTGCATGTTTTCTTTTTAAAGTCTTTCACACCCTTCAAAATTTCATTTCATATTGAGAGGTATTGTGAGAATAGTGTTTCCCATGTTTGATGGGCTATTTGTGTCAATAACTAAGCTTGAAGTCATTGTGATCATTGGGTCATGTAATTTGGGAATAAATATGCATAGTATTATGGAAAGAAGTAATATTGCTTGAGAACAAGCAAAGCTTTAAGTTGGGGGTGTTGATGAGTGGTGAATTTACCATTTATTTGCACTCAACAATCATGCATACTGCTACGAATTGAATACATAAATGAGACATATTTGTGATTAAATGCACTAATTTCCATATTTTTAGCATGCACATAGATGATGATATAGAAAAATGTGGGTTTGAGCTAAATAGAGATCAAAAGGAGATGAAAAGTGCACAATTGAAGACCTTGCACAGATCAGGCTCAGTTACCGCGATCGCAGTCTAAGGGCTACGATCGCGGCCAGTAAATATTGGTCAGCCACCACGATTGTATGAACTTTATCGCGATCACGGTAGTTGCGATCTCAAAGAAACTGATGTGATTGCGGCTTAGCAAGATTTTGGCCCAGGGCAATTTCGTAATTTCACTCAGTCGAACCCAATTCTCTTTATAAGTTAAAACCCCTTCTCTTTTAGGTATTCTAGACTATTGAAATATTTTTGAATTTGAAGTGTAAACCCAAAATTGGATAAGAATTATAATTTGATTTGGAGACTTTGAATTTAGTATTTGCGAAGAATGGATGCCTTAGACAATCCCTATGGTATATTTTTCTCTCTTTTCTTCATGAGTATTTAATTCTATTATGTTGGGATTATGTTGAACTAAGGTGCAATTATGATGTGGGTTGTGATGTATTTGTGTATATGCTTGTTTGTTGATGATGGGTTTTGCTGTTGCTTGGTTAAATTAGTTGAGATTTGTGGGTGAAAGCCTCAAATACCCAAAATGGGTTTATGGGTGAAAACTCCAAACTCTTGAAAGCTCAAAACATCCTTGAAAGAGGGTAGAAAGTCATATCGTCCTTGAAAAAGGGATGTGGGTGACAAGGCGATAGTAGACAATTAATGGATGTAGTTTACTATTTTTCATTATCTTAGATATAAGAGTGATTAAGAAGTTGACTATATCTTGGGCATCTTCCTAGAAATAGGGATGCCCAATTGAGGTAATGGGTGGTTGAAATTTGACACACTTGTTAGGTACCCGAAAGGGTCAATGAGTGAAATTCTTGAGGTTTTATTGATAAACTAACCTCGAGGATCTTAGACCTAGCCTACCATATTATTTATAACTAGCATGTACACTAAATCTTCATGCACCCATGCATAACTTGCCCTTAGGTAGACATAATTCCAAGATTCTTCTCATATCAAATTTTGAATTTAGTATTTGTGAAGAATGGATTCCTTGAACAATCCCTATGGTAGGTTTTTCTCTCTTTTCTTCATGAGTAGATAAATTTTCATTGTCTTGGGATTATGTTGAACTAAGGTGCAATTATGATGTAGGTTGTAATGTAATTGTGTATATGCTAGTTTATTGATGATGGGTTTTGCTATTGTTTGGTTAAATTAGTTGAAATTTATGGGTGAAAGCCTCAAATACCCAAAATGGGTTTGTGGGCGAAAACCTCAAACTCTTGAAAGCTCAAACCATCCTTTAAAGAGGGGTTTGGGTGAGCTTTTGAAACCCATATCATCCTTGAAAAAGGGATATTGGTGACAAGGCAATAGTAGACAATTAATGGATATAGTTTACTAATTTTCATTATCTTAGATATAAGAGTGATTAAGAAGTTGACTATATCTTGAGCATCTTCCTAGAAATAGGATGCCCAATTGAGGTAATGGGTGGTTGAAATTTGACACACTTGTTAGGTACCCGAAAGGGTCAATAAATGAAAATTTTGAGGTTTTGTCAGAAACTAGCCTCAAGAATCTTCGACCTAGCCTACCATATTATTGATAACTATCATGTACACTAAATCTTCATGTGCCCATGCATAACTTTCCCTTTGGTAAACATTATCCCAAGATTCTTCTCATATCGAATTTAAATCACAATTGTTGTTCACTTTGTTAACTTGAGTTGCGATTGATAAAACAGGTGCCAAACAACCCCCTCCCCCATTTTTATTTATGCATTTTGTTCTATTCACATTGCGGGTAACTTGTTAGTAGCATTTAACACCCATAGAACTAGAATTATAATTTCGCTCCTCGTGGATTGGACCTCAACATAAGTTGAGCTATTGACAACGACCATCCTCTACCAATTTTGATGGTATAGGTGAGCGTTATCAATACTTATTGGTTCAAGTTCGGATATTACTATGGTTCAAGATATTGGTGGTATGATAACGACAATGTTGATGCTTATAATGTTAGTTATGGAGGATGATATTGATGATATGGGTATTGATTTTAAGTCCGAAAGTAGAATTTGTTTTAATGTGGCATAATGTGGATAGAGTTTGGTTGTACCTTGAGAGTTGGTAAATAATGGTGGTTCGGGTTATACTATCTTTGTGTGTACCCTCCAGGCTTATGGGGGCTTGAATCGGGTTATTTACTTTTCCGCACTTATTAACTCATGGGGGCCAATTTTGTAGTCATAATCACATTTGTTTGATCCTTTATGTTATGTTATTATTTTGGTTATTTACTTATTTATGTGCAACGATATTGGAGTTGATTCAGGTTTGTCTCTGCCTTGACTTAGTTATGTTATCTTGCATTCTATCGTATTTATATCATAATTTAGCTCAGTCGGCTGGCAATGCCTACTAAGTACTCGTGGTTTTAGTACTCATACTACACTTTTGTACCTTTTTGGTGCAGATCCGAGAAATATTTTTCACTGTTGATTTGAGGATCTGCTGTGTTGGATTGCGAAGATAGGGTGAGCTCTTGTAGTCGGAGTTGCCCTATTTCCTTCTATATATCTATGTCTAGCCTTTGATTTCAAGACAGGATTATATTAATTAATTTAGACTTGGGTTGTATTTATAGTAGCTCTTATACTGGCTCTACAAGGTCGTGAGATGATTTTCTATTTTATGGCTACCTTTAGACTATTTTTATTGCATTGCTTATTTATGTATTGAATTGCTTATTCATCCCTTTTTGGGGCATTTCCACCAAGTTAGCCCATTACTAATAGCTTCGGGCTAGGGTTTGACTTACCTACTGGCGGGATAAAGTAGGTGCAATCATGACTCGTAAATCGGTTCATGACATAAGAGATATCGGAATCGAAGCTATGAACGACAAATATGCATGTCATTACAAAAGTTGTGGCTAATATGAAAAAAGTCATTCTCTTTTATTTCAATTGCTATAATAAGATACTTTACACATACGCTAATGTGGTTTACAATGTTTTTTACCCTCCTTATAACTCGAGTATGTTTTCATTGGGGTATATTTTTATCCACCAACTTTACCCATGTCAAGGATGAATGACCTAATCAGTTACCTCAACAATAAAATCCAAGCAAATGAAATAGTTTCTAGCTCTTAAAAGTACAAAACAGTTATAAGAATTCTGATGAAAGACTATATAATTTGTTATAAGAGTAGTGGAAACATATCAACTTACAACAACAACATATTTAATGTAACTATATAAGTAGAGTTTGTGGAAGCCATTTAAAGTGAAAATCGATCTTATTCCTACCTCTTGGAAGTATAGAGACTATTATTGAAAAATGTTTCAATCAACAGACCGTTTAATCATGATAGTAGGAATGCCTCAAACGAAAATCTTCTATATTTTAAAATCCTTTGAATCAACAAATAAAGAGGAATATATTTCTAAGGACTTCCTTTAACACTACTTATGAAAAGATAATACCAAAAGATATTCAAATTTAGAACTTAAAGATCAAATAACAAGTTCATGAGTAGCCGAAGATTAAGGCTTTAACCTTTAACTCCTCTTCTCACAAATAATACATTAATAGTTATAAGTAAATTATAAAGTATACAAAAAATATAAAAACATCTACGAAATTGTATTGTGAGTAAAAAAACCAATCTTTCCTATAACACACAAAAATAAAGAACCACACTATAACTTTTTTCCAAATCGTGGTAACTCTTTGTCTATATGAGTCTTATCTTACAATAAAACAAATTTTAATTGAATGTTCTCTCTTTCGGGCCTTAGCCAATTTTATTGATAAATTTTTGAAATTAAGAAAAAAAATTCATAATTAATTATATGTTATTACATAACTTCAAGAGCAAACTAACATTCTGTTGGATGGTTGTTACAAATTATTTTATAATGTGTCACGTAATATTGTATTAAACTAATAGCACATACAATAGGATAGTTAACAACCATCCAAATAAGTTCTAAGATAAAGTAAGTTCATCTCAAATTATAAGAAACGATTCTCGAAATCTTATGGTGACTCATTATTTCTTAAGCAAACACAAGTGATCAATGAAAAACTTAATTGTAAGCCAAACAATTAATAACTAAAAATCAAGTCCCTACTATGAGATAACCGATGAATTAGATGAGAGATATGAATTGCATGATATACAAGTTATTATATTTGTGTATGCGGGCTCATTTAAATAATAGTTCTTTAACTAACTTTTACCTATGTCAGGTAATTAATTTAAATATTAACCATGATAGATAATTAAGGACCCCTTTTATCTATGCTATGTAATTTTTTCTTAAAAACATAATAAATTACCTCAAATCATAAAGAACAATTCTCGAAATCGTATGATATTTAGCAAATCTAGTAAAAATACACTCTTTTGAGCTAAACTACACAACTCACCCTAAAAACTAATCGAAAATCAGGGAAAGAGAATGAAAGGCATAAACTTTTTCAATTCCTATTTTTCTTTTATGAGCTAGCAAAATTCATAAGCTTGCATCATGACTAAGAAAAATAATAAGCAAAAAAACATACTTTTTTATATGAAGAAATCATGTTGTGAATCATAGACTGACCAACTAAAGCGAATAACTGCTTCGATGTATTAGGATAAAAATTACATAAAATTTATAAAATTAATGTAAATTATGTATACATATATGCAAGTGCGGAATTTAAATAACTAATAATATCAATATACTAAACAAAGATTACCGACCTAGAAAATCAAAAGTAGCGGAACACATTCGAAGGAAAAACAAAAGCAACATAAAATTTAAGGTTGAGCAAATACCTTGGATCCAAAAAGAAAAAACAGAACATTAATTTTACTTGCTTTTGTATTCACTTTAATTGACTACAAAATAAAATAAACATGAACCAACTTCAGAATCAAAGAACTTAAAGAACTCTAGCAATTTAATAGAAAATAAAACTAATAGATATTGAATACAAATAGTATTTTAAATATTAATCAAATTATCGATTCAAAGAGGACACTTTTTATTTTTTTACACCATACACACCAGAAATTGTAATTGTGCAAAAATAATTTTATACAAGTTATAATTTGTATACAATATATCATAAAAAGAAGAAGCAAAAAATCTTGATAGAATTATTTGGGTCTAAGATCAATGCCCTCAACCATAAGCCCTCATTTAAGGTGTTTACCTTTAACTTCATTAAGACACATTATTATTTTTTTTAATCATTCATTCCTTCACTATAAAATCCACCCAATTCTATCTCCAATCACCCATCTTCTCTTTCACATAAAGAACGCACTTGCCTCTGTCCATGGTTTAACTACATCCAAATAACATAAAGAGCATGAGAAACCATATTCAAATAATATAAAGAACATGAGAAATTACATGGGTTCACTATCTTTTTGAAAATCTTTGTACACCCTCAGTATTGGCCACAAAAAATATGGTTTTTTAGTCACAAATTAATTTATATAGAGGCAATATTAATCTAAACCTAAACCTACGACAATAAGAGTTCTGAATAAAGAAAAAATCAAAAGTTCCCAAATCCTTCAAAAATTCAAAAGAATGCCAAACCAAAAACATGACACTTTTTAAAAAGGTAAAATACATACGTAGACCTCTGAACTTGTTGATTTTTTTCGTATCGATACTCAGTTAATTCATGTTTCTATTGAGCCCCTAAATTCTTCATAAAATGTGTTAATTAAATATAGTTGCTGACATGACATGACATGTGCAATACACCTCACCTCCACTAGGAGAGTCAGAAGTCATAATTTATTCTTATTTTTATTTTTTTTCTCTTATCAATTGAAGGCAAAATTTTATCAAAACATCAAAATCTGATTTCTTGTGTAGAGATTCAACATCAAAATCTGCTTTTTAGTATGTACAAGCTAGTTTCCAGTTCATTGAAACTAATTTGATTGGAGCTTGAGATTCAACATCAAAATATAAAATTCAGAATTTGTATCTCTTGAAAATTAGGTGTTTTGGGGGATGAAAATATCAAAATCTGAAATTTGAATTGGAGCTTGAGAAAAGAGAACTAGGTGGCTGATTGTTGCATTGATGTTTTTCTGGTGAAATTTTTGCTGGAAAAATCAAAATCGCGTGGCTCTCTTCTTTGTTATTGTTGCTTGTTGCTGTATATAAATGTGTGTTGTATTGTTACTCTTTTTCTTTCCCTAATGACTGTTGGGTGTTGTTTTAGTGGAAAAATGGAGGAGTGAATGTGAGCTTTAATGGTGGAAAGAGATAAAGACTAGAGGAAGAAGAAGATAAAAAAATAAAATTATTTTTCTTTTTTTTATTTTTTTATTCTTTTTCTTGAATGTCATGTAATTTATCATCAGTTATAGTTTTCATGTCATGACAAATGACTTTCACGTGCCAAATCTAATATGAAATTGTGCATTTTTGCTTAATTGACACAATTTGTAAATAACTAAAGAATTCAATAGGTACATGTCCTAATTGAGATGCCAATACGAAAAAAGTCAGAAAGTTCAGGGACCTGTCTTTGTATTTTGCATTTCAAAAATATGCAAAAAGTGCTAGATTTTAGGTAATAATTAATTATCCATTGTTAATTATAATTTATAAAAATAATTAACAATTAGAGTAGAAAGGTGAAAAAAATGTTTTTTTCTATTGTGGAGTGTTTTAATGAAGAACAAAAAACTCAAACAACATTTACAAGTACATTCCCACACTTTTTTTTGGTTTTCCATCCGGTGTCCGGTGCTCGCATTGGAGCCCCGACTAATCCGGATCGCGCGTTGCAGGGCCCATTAAGGTGGCAGCGCTCCCAACAAAGTTTTTTTCCATACCAGGATCGAACCCTCGACCTTTGATTAAGGGTGGAGCAACCCCATCCACTGCACCACAACCCATGTTAGCAGAAGAAAGCATCGAATTTTCTCAAGTTATTCTTCCCACACTCAATATAATATAAATGTAAATATAGATATAGATATAGTGATTTTTTTTCTTTTTAAGAGAATAATATATTTTTAAATTTAAATATTTGATATTTTTTAATTCAAAATTTTATTACAAATAATATTAAATTTTATCCTAAAACTATCACATGACTTTTCAAGAGCTTCTTAGACTTCTTTTAGAGTATGTTTGGTATGAAGAAAAATATTTTTCAATTTTCTCTTGTTTGGTTAATTTAAATGTTTTGAAAAGTGTTTTCCAAATCAACTTATTTCCTCAAAATCTAAGGAAAATGACTTTCCTTCAAAAGGCAAGGAAAAATATTTTTCAAAAACTCTCTTTCACCTCACTTTTAAGTTGAAATGTTCATCCAACTCTCAAATCACTCACGCTACTTCGACCCCCAATCCCCTACCCTTCTTCACCCCATGTAACGCCCCAGAAAATGGGTCCCGGAGCGTCATACGGTGCTTGAGGCTATGAGTAGCCTCAAGCTAACCCTTTGAGCCATTTTCATTCAGTTCAACACAAATCAACGGGGTTTTCATAAATAACCCTCAAGTATCAACAGAGTAATCATCATCCAAGAATAAAAGAATTTCAGAAAGATAACAAAATACGACTTATTAGTCAACTCCCAACATCTATACTAGTCTGACAAGCCTCTAAGAAAATTAATAAAACCAGCGAGCCATTGAGACATGCCCCAACTGACTCATACTCAGTTATCAAATGTAAACAATTCCGTGAAACCAACATCAGACATCACGTCCTCAGAACATGAGGACTCACCACAACAGATGATGTAGAACAGAGTGCCCGAAGAATCACTGTCGAACCTGGAACTGAGCACCTAAACCTATATTTCGAGAAAATGTAGCCCATATCCGAATATGTGGGTCAGTACCATGAAAAGGAACCGAGTATATGGGGGTGTATGCAGTTGTATAAACATCATCATCATAAATATTTATAAGAAATATGCAGGATGTATGAAAGACTCACATAGCCCGAAGAAAATCATCAAAATCATGAGAGGATGAAATAAGTACAATAACACATGTGAGTCATCATATAATTTGTCAATCACTTTCAGTTCATCAAGAATATCAATTCTCATAATGTAAATATCATTTAAATCTTTCGAAAGAGTAACTTTCACAATTCCACTTTCAAATCACTTCACCGGTCACCATAGACACAAGGAAACACACACATACTGGGAGATCCTATAACCGACATAAACCATATGAGCTATATGGAGTCCAACGTACAACCCACGTTTGGGAGAACTATCCTATCCTTGCCATCGGAGTAGGACTATCGATATCAAATCCACACAAACTAGTGATCACTATATAAATCAGCCTCAGGCTCACTCCTACGGGGGCACATAGTTCTAGGGAAGTAAGGCGTTTTATACCTCCTACTCGGTACTAAAGATTTCTTCCGGACTTAGCTCAGATCATTTCAAAGACAATCCACAACAAAACAATTTCAGTAATATATAAATATACATAGGGAGCCATCATGCTTCCCATCTATCAAAATCAACCACGTTGTGGATTTCTTTCACACTCGAGTTCAAAATAACTCCATTAACACGAAAAGGTCAAATCATTCAAAATATCTCAAATATTCAACATCAACGTGCTTATAACATACACTTTCTAAAAAAAAACACAATTTCCAATGGGGATTCACGACCCAAATATCAAAATCATGATAAATATCGTTCAAGATTCATGCTTTATATCTCCATATATGTAAATTCATCTTTCAAAATCATAAACATCAAGATTTCATAATAATTATCATAAGATATGGGTTCATGCTTCAAATTCGTAAAATACAAATAAAAATCATGCCTTTGTAAAGAAAATTACTTTTGAGCACAAGAACGAAAGAGAGTTCTTATTGAAAAACCCCACATACCTTGAATGATGAACTTTAGATTGATACTCGTTTTTGAGATGTTAATCGTGCCTTTGAATGATGGTTCTTGGAGTTCTTGAACTAGGAACTTGGAATCTTGAATAAATTTGCAGAATTAATGGTGAACTTTGAAGGTTCTTGAAGTTGGATGTAGGAGCTTAGGGTTTTCTTTTTGAGGGAATTTGATGAAATATAACATATAATGCTTCTAATAGGCTTTACTATAGGGTTTGGACGGATTTTGGGTGAGGGGGAATGACCAAAATGCCCCTAAAAATTAAATAATTCTCGAATCTGTCCTTTGGTGGACTGTTCTAATAGTCTGAAGTAGATCAACCATAACGTTTTACTCCGATATCCAAATTGGATGAAACCAATTTCATTAGAAAGAGGACTCTCATATCTTTCCGTTGATATATAGTATCTCACCCATATCATTGTGTACAAGGAGTTATGATCGTTTGAAGTTGACCCAAAAATTCACTTTTGATAGGCTGAAGTAGATCGACCATAACTTTTTGCTCCGATAGACAAATTGGATGAAACCAATTCCATTGGAAAGAGGAGTCGCAGAACTTTCCGTTGATATATAGTAGATCACCCAGATTATTATGTACAAGGAGTTATGATAGTTTAAAGTTGGAGCAAAAATACGCCAGGCCTCATTACTTTTTCCTGCACGTTTTATTGTTCACTACTATTCACGGTTCGATCGGAATGTTCATAACTCGTTGCTCGGGTGTCCGTTTTGGATGATCCACATATCGTTGGAAAGCTTATTCGATACTCTACGCAATGGTGGGTCATAATCTAAGACATTCCATACGGAAAAATTTATAATTCATTCTAGAAGATAGAACCCAACACGTTTACACACAAAATTTCAACGAAAAATTTCCTGGGGTATTACACCTCACCCCACCCCTCATTCAAAAAAAATATTTCAAATTTTTTTCTTACCTTATCCCCTATCCAAAACCCAATTCATTCAAGAAGATATATATATTTTATTTTTATTTTTAAAAAAATCAAACTTTTTTCTTACTCTCCCCACCCGCCCCCCACCCCTGCCAACCCTCGTTCAAAAAAAATATTTTAATTTTTTTCTTACATAATCTCCTATTCCAAAACTCAAACCTCTACTCCCTCCAAAAAAAAATATTTATTTTTTTAAAAAATTTAAACTTTTTTCTTACCCCATATCCGATTTCCCCTCCAATTTTTTTTTTAAATTTTTTAATTTTTTTCTAACTCCACCCCCCCTCCCCTCCCCCTCCCCCTCTCTCACCCCCTACTAGCCCCCCCCCCCCCCCCCAAAAAAAAAAATAACTGTTTTTTTAAAAGAAATCAATTTCACCCCTACTACCTCTTTTGACAACCCAACCCCAACCTGCCAACCCCCCTTTCTCCTAAAGAAATTATTTTTAATTTATTTTTTAAAAAATATTTACTAACTTTTTTTTACCCAACCCTTTTATCCTATTCATTTTCATTATTTTTGTTAAAATATATACAAATATTTTTAGAAAACATATACTTACCCAAATTGCATAATGAACACAAGATTATAAGTTATAAATAACTTATTTTTCTAAAAAAATGTTTTTCCTCCTTAATATCGAACACACCAAAAAAACGTATTTTTAAGGTTAAAAATTATTTTTTTAAATATATTTCTACTCTTTAGCTAAATACTAAAATGTACTTTCTAAAAAATATTTTTTCATTTACCAATCAAACACTAGAAAATATTTTTCAAAAAATATTTGCACTCACCAACTAAACATAAAAAAATAAATAAAAAATTAATTTATTTTTCAGAAAAATATTTTGTAGGAAAATATTTTCCGTCGTACCAAAGACACCTTTAATGCTTCTGCTTTTACTTTTTTTTTTTTTTAATTATATATAAATTTTAATTTAGTATGACAATATTCAAAAGTTTCACTTATTTTCTTAACGCCCAAGGCGTCTTTCTTTTCTTAAAAACGAGGGTGTGTTTTTCGTTCAGCATCTTTTCTTCCATGAACTTTCCAATTCACCCCAGAACACTTTTTTTCCTGCCTAAGGGCTGTGTTCCTCAATCAGCCTAATCATACAAATTTTCAGAATCATTGTAGACTAGCGCCTATGCATTTTCAAATTCGAATATTCCTGGGTTTTTCCTCGTAAACAGTCATATTCATCAACATCCTCTTTTACGGATTTGCTTTTTCTTCCTCTGCATGTAGAGGACCCTATCCCAAACCAAACCGAAAAAAATGGCTTGGGAACCCATTCTTTGGCTGATATTTTTAGTCATTAACATTGCACTAATTTCATTAGTCATCTATCAGGTAACCTTTAATTCGTAAACCCCATTAATTGTTTTGTTCTCTTTTGTCCCCCTTGTTAAGGTTTTTTGGAGGATAACTGGAAATATAATTCAATGTTTATTTCACATATGCTTTGTCGTTTGGTGGTTGGTGTGGACGATGATAGTGACTTTGTATGATTTTTGTTCCACTCTTCTCTCTGGGGCAGTTTATCTTTTTTTTTTTTTTTTTTTTAATTACTTTTTATTTAAACCCATTTTGTTCTTTTCTGAGTTTGCGGAGCAAACAATCTTTCTAGACTTTGTTACGTTGATGACCAGAAGTTTCAGTTTTTGTGTACTTTTATGGGTTTTTTCCGGCTGTCTACATTGATTTGCAATGATGAAATCCCTTGTCAGCTTGTTACTTTATCCCAGTACTACTAAATTGCTCTTTCCTCCACATAATTCATTTCTCTTTTTCTTGTTTATCTTGAAGTTCTTTATTTGTTTCCTGTAGATCGTGTGCTTAACAGATTTGGAAGCTGATTATATGAACCCTTACGAATCTTCATCTCGTATCAACTCTGTGGTCCTTAAAGAGTATATTTTACATGGTGCATTCTGCATCCTATTCCTTATTACAGGGCATTGGTTTATCTCCCTGCTAACATTTCTTCCTACTTACTATAATGTGAGAAAGTAAGTTCCTTCTTCAAATTTATGTCTCTTACATCTTATATCAAGATGATATCATGCTATTTAGTCTCTGTCTTGTTGCTTAAGTCCTCCAAAAATGCCCTCGCGTATTGGATCCTTATAGCATAGAGCATTATGGAGTATCTGAGTAACATAGGTTTCCATATAAATGAGATTGTACTTCCATGCTTGAAATCTGACACTTTTGGAGGATCCGAGTAGGATAGATTTCCATATAAATGGAATCACTTCTATTCCTGAAATCTGGCTTTGTGTTAATACTATTCGTTTGTCAAAGTGAACCAGTTGTGATGTTATTAATGTAATATGGAGCTACTTGAGCCATTAATTAGCAATCATCTCTGTTGTGGTTGTTCTAATATGTCACTTATGAGGAATGAGTTCAGGGGCGGACCTATTCATATTTTTGGGGTGCTCCAGCACCCATTAAACTCGACGCGGAATAGGTATAACTACATAGAAAATATGCAAAAATAGGTATAAATTATATAAAAGCACCCACTAAAAAAGGAAGTTGGTTGGGTGCACTGGCATTTAGGTTGATCTTAAGGCTCTTTATTAGTAGGTGTGCCCCGGGTTCGAACCTGGTTGAGGCAATTTTTTATTTTTTTTTCTGTTGTAAGCACCCACAATCCTTAATTCATGGGTCCACCATTGAAGATGGAAAGATAGGAAAATTGTATTTATTGGAATATGTATCCAAATTGACTCGGAGTATGTAAGTACCAAGGTGATATTTGAGCTTATAGGTGTCTGGGGTACATGATTTGCATAAGGTGCCATGAAAGCCATCAAGAACATTTTCTCATTTCTTGTCCGTAAATATAGATGGAGATAGAGTGGCAACTAATTGGGTTAGGCTTTCCTTATGAGTTAGGCACCTCCAACCGCAAAAAGATTAAAGAAAAACTACTCATTAGCCCCAAATATAGAGTTGTATCCTAAGAGTATAGGGTTGAGTTGTTACCAATATAAGAGTAGATAATTTCAGTTTTCCTATTCTTAGTAGGCGTTTGGACATTAGTTAGTAGAATTTGACTTTAAGTTGAAAGGGGAATTTGGAAGTCATGTTTGGTTTGACGTTAAGTTGAAAGGGGAATTTGAAAGTCATGTTTGGTTATCTTTTAACAGCAATAGAAATAAAAGCTTATCGAAAAAGGAATAACCAAAAAAACCTCAATAGGCATTGCTTGACCCATTTGAGTGGAAGCATAGTACCTCCTGTTCATCTTTCACCTTTTATGACACCAGATTATGTTTTCAGCACTCCATTTTGAATGCCAAGAAATTCACAAAGAATTGCTGTCTCTCACGTGCTTAGTTTCAGCAATAAATGAATTGACACTATTCAGCACAGGAGAAGAAACGATTTTGTAGAGTATTTTTGTTGAGGAGAAACTTTTGACATGATAGATACTTATGGCTTACCTTAAAGAACGTCGCTGCTCGTTAATATTCTAATTGCCTATTCTGTATTTTGTTTTGTCAAAGTATGTGGCCAACTTGGTATTGTATAAGTATGCGACCTCATTGCATACTAGTGCTGCTATGCAGCCTACTGGCTTACCTTAAAAAACGTCGCTGCTCGTTAATATTCTAATTGCCTATTCTGTATTTTGTTTTGTCAAAGTACATGGCCAACTTGGAATTGTATAAATATGCGACCTCATTGCATACTAGTGCTGCTATGCAGCCTGCTGCTTTGGTCTTTGTGAAAATAGAAATGCTTCTCAGTCACTTGATTAACAAGGTGCAGGAGGTGCTTCTTTTTTGGGAGTCTTTGGTTACCTATATATCAAAGGTAATCAATCCCTATATTTAATAAGGTAAATAGATATTATGTAATTAACAACAAAATATCTGAAGGTATCTGACAAATATTCCATATGATTTTCCTTGTTCAAGTACCATGAATCGAGTCATGTATGAATCTAGAACCATATTCACTTGATATTCTAAGATGCCACCTCAAACTCAAAATAAGAAAACCAACTTGGGTATGCTTATTTCGAAAAATAGAAAATTGACTTTGAAATCTTTCTAGAATGGTGTACAATCACCAAAAAGAAAAACGGTGCTGGAATTCCTTTCTGGGGAATTCATCAAGAAGAGATATGGTGTTGCAAATCTCGAGAAGATTATCAACTTAACTTGAATTGGCAAATAGTGACAATAAATTCGAGGTTTGGAGGAGCATAGAGTGCAGGGGAATGGGGTTAGTTATTTAGGTTAATGGTGAAATTTCGTTTAATGACAAAAATGTCCTTAAATTTAATGTGGTGTCAAATAATTAAGGTATTTTGGAGAAGCAAAAAATGTGTACAATGCATGCAATTTAAGGAAATTTGAAATGCTTTCAGGCATAGGTTTCAAGATAGTTCTCTCTAGGTGGGAGAGTTTCCTCTCTCACGGCCTTACGCTGGAAAGCCTTTCTCTTCCTTCCTCCTCCCCTTCTTCAGGCGATCACCTTTTGTGATAATCTTCTACGCTTCTTGTCTTTCTTCTTCTTGCTCCAGATTTTCACCATATCTGAACACTCCCCAGCTTTCTTACTTCTTAACTTCTTTCTTCCAGTCACGGGGGAAAATGAAATTTACTTCAACGCGGGAATGAGGTCTTTTGATGTTACCGGATGGTGCTCAGACTATTTTTTTTGGTATGAGTGGGTTGAGAGAAGTCGGACACTGATGAGGTCTACAACAACAACAACAGCATACCCGGTGTATTCACACAAAGTGAGGTCTGGGGAAGGTAAAGTGTACGCAGTCCATTCCACTACCTCAAAGGAAGTAGAAAGTCTATTTCCGATAGACCCCCGACTCAGGACATATAACAGTATAACAAATAAAAAACATAAAAGCACACAACAAAATGGGATAACACGCTGCTAGATAATAAAGGAAATAAGACACCCACAAGGTACTACTATAAACTATCTATAGACATCACCGAAACGCCATGAACAAAACACTCCAGGTGCAAATACAAACATAGCACTCTCCCTACTATAACGGCCGAACTTCTACTATGAGGTCTACTTTGAGTTGTAAATGCTTAGAATGGGTAAGCTTCATACTCAAGGAGGCTTCTAGTGATAAAGAAAACAGAATCTGGAGACGGAAATTTGTGGAGCAGGATGCAGAGCATTTCTGCAATAGGAAACATAAAAGATTTTGGAGATTTCTGAGTATTGTTTCTTTAAGTAGAGGGAGAGGATCTGTATTAATTGTTCCAGAACTAGCAGTGAATGCAAGCTGGAAGGATATTGCATTTAAGATATAGAGCTTCATTAAAAGCTCTAAGATTCTGATCAAGGAAGCCTCCCCTAGACTAACGAACACCAACTACCCCTATGCTAATGTGGTTCAGGAAAGCAAATGGCAATCACACAGTCTTTGCGAAGTAGAGGTCACCCACAATAAAGGCAACATAGTTGTATCAGAAGAAGCAGGTCATGCTAGTGGACCCCTAAAGAGATGCCTAGTAGGGAGCTTCGAAGAGGAGTTCTGGAAACACCTACACTAGCGAATGTGAGGAGGTGGACATCCTCTGTCTGAAAAAAATCTACGGAACGAACATTTATGAGATGTATGGAGGGTTTTCCTTTTTGAATTTCCGAATATGGTCATGGCGGAGAAGACCCTCAAAGAACAGTGGGTTTGGAAGAAAAATAGACTGAAGCTCCAATGGTGGAGTCCGTCAGTGGGCTGTATCATAGACGCCTACAAATCAGAAACTACTTGGATTAAGGCAATTGGAATTGCTCTAATTGTGGTCGCAAAATGTCTTCCAAGAAATTGGAGAGCAGTGCAGTGGTTGGGTGCGCACAGAGGAGTCGAAACTCAAGAATCATCTCAAATGGGCCAGATTTTGTTAGTGATGGAAGGAACGTTCCAAGAAAGGTCTCCATAACATGAAAAAGTCTGCTTTTCCATATTCTAATCTGGTCGGAAAACCCTCTGAGAAGGAAGCGGTGTCGGATATGTCGGATCATTTGTCAAAGGAAGTCATGGTACCAGAGAAACGAGTAAACTCTTCTATCCAATGGACAAAAGAAAGTTGCCACTGTGCATAGCAGAAATCCTTAATTCTAAGGGATTCTAGGACCAATCAACATGTGGGGGAATCGGAGTTGACAGCTGGACTGGCCCCTACAGCCAAGGCACGTGAGATGTACATGGTTCAATTAAATGAAGAGGGAGATGTTGGTCATTTCTTAAGGCCAACAAAGGTTTTTAGATATTAAATCTGTTTAGTCTGATCCAGTGGCCTAAGTCATTTTAAATGACTTTCAAGAAAGTAAAGCCCTGGAGAATTATGTTGATGATTTTATCGAAGTTATGGAGCCGATTCTGGAGAAGAAAGCCTTGCATGTATTTAAACATGGAGATGGTCGATCCTGCAGATCCCTGGTATAAGGCGATGTCAAACATAACAAAGGCAACTAGTTTGGATCGTACGACACGGGTGAGCTGGAGAAGACGCAAACAACAACATTTGAAGAGAATCCAAGTAGTGGGGAAAAAGAGATAGACTGGAAAGTAGACATTATTTGCTTTTAGGAAACTAAGTTAGATGGGGAGTTCACAGCCATGATTAAACTGTTATACGGAGGAAGATGGATCAGACATGCTTTCTTGGAGGCCAGTGCCACTTGGGGGGGGGGGGGGGGGGAAGGGGGGGGGGGGGGGGGGGTTGGGGGGGGGGGGGGGGGGGGGGGAGTTAACTGCTGGGAAGGGTGAGATTTTGGAAATTGGAGCCTACACACTGGCTTGCAAATTTGAGGGTCAATACCAAAACTTTAACTGCCACATCACTGGAGTATATGCACCAAATTGCTACATTTAAAGAAGGAAGGTATGAAATTGCAGATGTTAGGGAACTGATGGAAGGCCCTTGAGTTGCTTGTGGGGATTTCAACACTACTAGATTTCTCTCGGAAAAAAAGAATGAATTGCAGAAGAAGATCAAAAGGAATGGAGGAGTTTTTTGATTTTTTGGAAGACATGAACCTTATAGATGCTCAACTCCAAGATAGTACGTACGCTTGGTTTAAAGGAGATAATCTTGACGTATCCTCTAGATTAGATTGATTTCTAATTTCAGAGGAGTGGGATGACAATTTCTGTAATATAAAGCAGAGCACACTATAAAGATTTTCTTCAGATCCTTCACCAGCAGTTCAGCAAGGAGGAGTTTAGAACAATAATAGAAGGTACTCCAGATTTGAAACTGGTGGCTTGACACACTGGGGTTCAGTGATATAGTCAAAGATTGGTAGGGTTCATTCGTTTTCTATGGGAAGAAAAATTATATTCTTGCATGCAAACTAAAGGCCCTAAAACTCAAACTCAAGGAGTGGAGCCAAAGTAATCTGAAAATCCAAAGTAGATCTCTGTTCAACAAATGGAAGAAATAGATGCATTGCAAGACAACAGACCTTTAACCGAAGAGGTAAAATTAAGAAGGCAAATCTAAATTTAGGCTTTGAGGAGCTAATCAGAAAGGAAGAAATATCTTGGAGACACAGAAGTCTAGGGCCCTTTGGCTGAAGGAAGGTGATAAGAACACGAAGTTCTTTCACAAAGTAACCAATGCTCATTAAAGATACAACAACATAGATGAATTGGTAATCCAAGGGGAGCTAATAGTGGAGCCTGCAAGAATTGAGGGGCCATTACTGAGTTCTATGAGAAGTTGTATACAATGACATATTTATATCCAGGTCGTCCAGTTCTAACTGAGGAGGAAAGAGGGAACCTACAGTGAAACTTTGAAGGAGGAGAAGTTCTTAAAGATTTGAAAATGTGTACAACAGACAACACTCCTGGCCCTCCTGCCCTGATAGATTCATTATGGGTTCTCTTATCAACTAATGGGAGACTGAGAAGCAGGATATTATGGAATCCATACATAACTTACATGATTAGGGAGTCTTTGAGAAGAATTTCATTGCTACATTCATAGCTCTCGCCCCTAAATGGAAAGGTGCCAAGGAACTTGGAGATTTCAGGCGTATTAGCTTAATAGACATCATGTAAAAAAGATTTTCTAATGATAGCGATCTACTCTATATAAACCGAAAATGACCTAAAAGAAAGGAGATGAAGTAGAAACAAACACACAAGAGGCAAAATACTCACGGATTAAGAGACAAAACACAATCTAAGAATTTGAAATTAAAGATAGATAGTGAGAACCAAGGTGTGTATCAAACCCCAAAACCCACGAAAGCTTGCAATAGAAATACCACACTCACTCAAACCTCCCCAAAGCACCAATGTTTTTAAGCCAATTTGCAACCCTAGTGATTCCACACTCAAGATGCCCTAGTTTCGGATTGTACTCACAAGAGAGAAGAAAGAAAAGTCTCAAAAGAGTTCACTCAATATTCATCAATAACTAATGAAAATAGAAGCCTAAAAATCTATTTATAGTTATTACATAAAGACTAAACTATCCTTAATGAAAGGGGGCTCCTATGGAGTGTAAAAGAAAGGCATCAAAAGACCACAATGCCCTTAATGAGTCTTGAAGAGGGAGGCGGCCTTGGAGTGTGGATAAGGAGCGGCTTTGGAGTGTTTTCAAGCCCCACCTCTTTTTACACTTTAACTTGTACACTCTCGGGTAGGCATCCAATGGCAAGCTCCCACCCAATCTTTCACAAACGGGTTTTCCCTATTGAGCCCCAAATTGGTTTCCCCATGCATCTTCTTGTTTCTTCGAGGTGACCAAAGCTTGAGTCCTAATGAGTTGGCCTCGAATAATGGCATCAAAAGTTATGATGGCCATTTGGCTCGTATCATCCTCCCCTTCTTTTAAAGGATTTGACCTCGAATCCAAACCTTGCAAAACAGTAGGAGACACAAGCAACACACTTTCCTTATGGCATGAGGGTTAGGGTTAACACAATTAATCATAGCATCATGCCAAGGTTACACGCACTTCACATATAACCAAGCATCCTTCTTTTGAAATATTAAAAACACATTGAAAAGGGTACAAAGGATTTGGTTATTGCAACCATCAAGAGGCAAGGAAACTACAAAGGTCCACAAAAGCCATATAGCATTGTCACTACAAGTGGACCAACTAACAAATGTCCTACCCCTACGTAAAACAAATCCAAGACTAGCATGGATATCATCATAAGAAAAGAGGTAGTATAGGAAGGCATCAAGTGTAAAGGCATCATCCAAGGTGCTATCATCTATAAGAATGCCAATTGAGTCGAAAGATATAGCACATAAGGATGGAATCAAGTCACTTAAACACATGTGGCTTCTTCCTTTCAAGTGAAACATCAACTTGGCATCCACAAGTTGGGGTTCAAGCAACTTAAGCACAAGTGTGTCAAACAAGGATGCACATGTATAAGCAATACCCCAAAGAGGCAATGACACATTTGCCTTAGGGTCCTTAACCATGAAACTACCTTTGAGAAAGGGGTCTCTTATCAAAACCAAGTCACAAAGAAGGACATCATAAGAATAGAGTTCATCTAAAGTGTTTTCAAGAGGGAATTTTCTTCTTGACCTACAAGTAGTGATACCTTGATCAAGAATGGAAACACTCAAGGGTGAACTATCTTTGTTTCTTTTATTACTCCCTTTCTTTAGTGAACACTTAACCTTGTTGGAGATTCCCCCATGCACAACTTGGGTCTATCAAGTGGGTTGCAAATCCACGATAATAACTTTCCATCATAGGGAAGGATACCAACACTCACAATCAAACATCCCAAGAGGTTACCGGGGTCAAATGGGAGAAGTAGCCAAGGACTTAGGTCTCGGCCATTCTCACTTTTCCCTAAGGTGCCATCCTCAAAATTAGGTATACCCTCTAGACTACTATTAGTAATATCATGAACAAGAAGAGGGTAGAGAAAGGTGTCAAGTCAACTTCAACTATGGTGTCCTTATGCATGTAATCACTAGTTTCAAGTTCATCACTATTAGTATCAGGAAATGGGCTCAGCAAACTTGGAGAGGCATATACAACATTTAGGTCTTCGACTTGAATGGGATCCAATTTCTTTTTTTAATTCCAGTCAAGAAGAGATGCCGAAAAGGGAAATGGAGAAGAAACAATCACCAGTTAAAGCTGGAGTGGTGGTCACCAATGAAGGGAGCTATTCCTTCACAAAAACAATTTAACTGGTTTTGGGTCCCTATCCTAGGGTTGCCTCTTCAATTGTGGTCTGAGGAGGTGATGAAGGAAATTGGAGAGCAATGTGGAGGATGGATCGAAACGGAAGAAGAAACCCAAATCAGGAACCATTTGAGATGGGCTTGTCTGCGAGTCAAAGGCCTGCTAAAGGACATCCCCGCATATGTTGAAGTGAGTGATGGAGATTACATTTTCTCCTTGCCGGTGTGGTGCGAGGTGCCGACGAGATACCGGTGGAAGTCTGACGACGAGCAGTTTGAATAAATCCCTAGTGCACTACAGCCTGTACCTCGAAGGGAGAAAACATTGACGGAGACGTCGCAGAGCTTTTTCCATAAGGTGCTTGGGGTTTGTCCACAGAATAAAAAGGTGCAGGTCAAACATGATAGAAAAGGGAAAGATGATCACGTGCTTGGGTATGTGAAGGAACTCTTTTAAAAAATGGGCCCAGAAATTTTAAAAGAAAGTTTGGGTCATTTAGGGTTATTACATTGTGGGCCAAAGGAGGCCCAAACACCAATTAATGACCCATTGAACTTTGAAATTGAACCTTTTGTGGACAATTTATTTACATCAAAACTCTCAGTTAAACCGAGGATAATTCTTTCTGAAAAAGAGATGGGAGTTGCCATACCACCGGAATTTATTGTCGGAAAATTAGTTGTCTTCCAAACCAGTGGGAGACATAGAAAACGAAGCTAATAGCATGCATGTGATCAGGTTAGCTACAGAAGATGAAGGTGAGAGACAAGCAGATACTGATAGAGGAGTATTTCATCAAGGCAACTGCTCAATTGTACGGAGTTCGATGTTTGAAGACCCTCTTCCCTTTCAAATTAATGACTCACTCTCAGAACAAGAAATTGAAGATAGAGCATCACTTTGGGTACAATCAAATGTACCCAAACTCAGCAAAATTTTTGGGGCAACTTTCGAAGGGTGTGACAAGATAGCTTTTGAGCTTTTGCTGCGAATTGATCAGAAGAGGAGGGAATTGAGGCAAAAGAATATGGAGTTATCAACAAACAGGGCAAAGAACACAATTCCAAAGGTGATCAGAAATCTGGAATTTCATGTTAATTTTAAAGGAGGAGAGCCAAGAAACAGGGGGGAGGAAAACAGCTGCTAATCTCCAATGAAAGGATTTTGCTTGGAATGTGAGGGGGTTGACTAATGAAAGCAAAAGGGGGTAGTCAGAAGATTGTTTCAACAATGGGGAGCTGACATTTACGTGTTGGTAGAAACTAAAGTGTAGGAATAGAAGTACGAGTGTTCAAACAGCTATGGCAGAATAGATGGATGGGTGAGTTTCACGTGGATGCCATTGGCAGAAGTGGAGGAATCGTAGTGATGTGGGATAAGAGGGTTTGGAAAGGGGAACCGGTGACAACAACTAATCAAACGGCGACTTGTAAGTTCGAAGGCATTAATTAGGATTTCAATTGGTTTCTAACAACAGTATATGCTTCTTGTGACTTAACAGTTAGAAGGGAGCTCTGGCAAGAATTTATCAATATTAAGTATGTGTGCAATGGTCTTTGGGTGGCATGTGGCAATTTCAATTCCACAAGATACCCTCATGAAAGATCTGAAAGACATGGAATAACAGGGGTTATGACTGAGTTTTCCGAATGGATCAATGAGATGGAATTCATCAACCCTCATTTATTTGGGGGTTCTTTTACATGGAGAAAAGGGGACAATCATACATCCGCTTCAAGGATTGACAGATTTTTGTTCTCACCACAGTGGGGTGAGGCATTTACAAAGATCCAACAGAACATACTTCCTTGAATAGGTTCAGACCACAATCCAATTGTGCTTGAATGTGGGGAGTTAAATTTGATGAAATCTTACTTTAAATTCGAACAATGGTGGTTTAGGGTGGCGGCTTTCTCAGACAAAGTGGAACAATGGTAGTCATCTTTCAACATCACTTGTACAAGATCCTATGTTTTAGCTTCAAAACTGAGGGAAAGCTAAAAGAATGGAAAATGGAGCATAGAAGCAACTGGAAACAATGGAAAGAGGAAATTCTTAATCACATGTCAGAGTTAGAGAAGATCCAGGAAAGGAGATTATTATCAGAAGATGAACTACTTCAAAAATTGCACCTTTCAATGGAGTTTGAGAATGTATCCAAAAATGAGGAAATAGCTTGGAGACAAAGGTTAAGAGTGCAATGGCTCAAGCAAGGAGATAAGAATACTAAATACTTTCATAGGATTGCCATAGCCCATAAAAGGTTCAATACTATTGAAAAGCTGATGGTGGAAGGGGATATAGTGACAGGTTCAGAAGCTATTAAAAGGTCAATCATCAGTTTCTATCAAAATTTGTATAAGGAAACAGAGCAGTGGAGACCTGGGTTTAATTGTTGCAAAGAGAGTTTAAGGAAGCTGAGGTTCTAAATTGTATAAAATTATGTGCAAGTAACAAAGCTCCAAGTCCGGATGGTTTTCCCATGAGTTTTTTTCAGAATTTTTGGGGAATACTAAAGAACGATTTCATGAATGCTGTTTTCCAATTTCATGAAAGTCATAAGTTTGAGAAGAGCCTCAATACTATGTATGTGGCCCTCATCCCAAAAAAGACAGGGGCCGTAGATCTTAGAGACTTTAGACCTATAAGTCTCATTGGTGGAGTCTACAAGGTCTTTGACAAACTTTTGTCAGAGAGATTGAAGACAGTGATCAGTAAGTTTGTAAACAGACATCTAATGGCTTTCATACATGGTAGACAAATTATGGATGCAACCCTAATAGCTAGCGAATGTGTGGACTCCAGGCTTAAGGGAGAAATTCCAGGGATCATGTGTAAGCTTGACATAGAAAAAACATATGATCATGTTAATTGGGATTTCCTGCTCAACATCCTAAGGCAGATGGGATTTGGAGAAAAGTGGCTGAAATGGATAGGTTTTTGCGTCAAAACCGTTAGGTTCTCAATTCTAGTGAACGGAGAACCTGTTGGTTTTTTTTCCTTCAAAAAGGGATTAAGACAGGGTGATCCCCTCTCCCCTTTCCTTTTCATTTTAGCTATGGAAGGACTTAATAGTATAATGAGGGTAGCCATTGTGCATAACTGGATAAAAGGGTTCAATATAGGGAATTAGGCTGGGGATGAGTTGCAAATAAGTCATCTTCTATATGCAGATGACACTATCATTTTTTGTGATGCTAATGCGGAGCAAATTTGTTACATCAGAGTTATTTTGACAACCTTTGAGGCTGTTTCTGGTCTTGCGGTGAACTGGAGGAAAAGTAGCATCTTCGATGTCAAGGAAGTTGCTAACTTACAGTGTCTAGCAAGCATCTTGCATTGTAAGATAGAAGAATTCCCAACCACCTATCGGGGAATGCCACTTGGAAATAATCACAAGAAGCTGGAGATTTGGGATGGAATTATTGAGAAAACAGAGAAAAGACTAGCCAACTGGAAAGCTCAGTACCTATCACCTATCACTTGGAGGAAGAGTCACACTAATCAACTCAGTATTGGATGCTCTGCCTACATATGTAATGTATCTATTTCTTATACCCTCGAAGGTAGAAGAGAGATTAGACAAGATGCGGAGAGATTTTTTATGGCTGGGCAATAAGGAAGGAAAAGGAATTCATCTGATCAATTGGCAAACATCCTTACTTAGCAAGAAGGCAGGGGGGCTTGGTATTAAAAAGTCTGGATATTCAGAATAAACGTCTACTTTCGAAGTGGTTATGGAAATATGTTAGTGAAGATCATTCTTTATGGAAGAGAGTAATCCTCAATAAGTGTGGCCAGAACGAACAATGGGTTTCTAATGCAGTTTCTAGCACCTATGGGGTATTGACTAAGTTATCAATCAGAAACTTGTGGCCCCACTTGCAGGAGAACTCAGAATACAAAGTGGGAGAAGGCACTAGAATTTATTTCTGGAAAGACAAATGGATTGGCCAAGAGTCTTTAAAAGTAGTCTTCCCTGACCTCTTTTCCTTCTGTGACAACCCTGAAGCAACAATTGCCGAGACCTGGTCTCATCAGGGATGGAACCTTATCTTTAGAAGATTTTTGAATGATTCGGAAGTGGACAAAGTTGCTGAACTTCTGCTCAGATTGGGAGAATTTACAGGCTTAACTACAGATATGGATAATATAGGGTGGAAACATGATACTAATGTTATATAAGAAAGAGATATTGTCACAATCAGGGGGCATCTCAGGGCCATGGAAACATATATGGAAGCTCAACATTCCAGCCAAGGTGAAATGCTTCACATGGTTGGTTTTGAGAAGGGCATGTCTCACACAGGAAAAATTTAAGAAAAGAGGTTTTCAGATTGTTTCCCGGTGTTTTTTCGGTCATGAGAAGGAGGAAATCAACAATCATTTGTTTCTTCATTGCAAGATCACTTCGCAAATATGGCATATGTTTCTTAGCTTATCTCAAGAGGTTTGGGTGATGCTTGAGCACACTGTTGACCTCCTAAGCTGTTGGAGTAGAAGGGAAGGAAGCAAGACTCAAAAAAGATGGTGGACTTTAGTACCATCTTGTGTGGTGGTCAATTTGGAGAGAAAGAAACTTTAGATGCTTTGAGAATATTACCAACACAATACAAAAGGTTAACGAAAATTGTATTAACACTCTGTACTTTTGGTGTAAAGAAGAACGTATAGAAGAGGTAGAACAGTTAGTAGATTTCTTAGGGGCCTTGTAATTATGGTACTAGTTTGTAACTTTTTGGAGGTAGCCAGCATACCCTTAATGCTGAAGAATACAACTTTACCTTTATAAAAAAAAAGGTATGCTCAACATAGGAAACACACAAAGAAGTACATAGAACCTCTAAGCAAATATCACCTTCTCTTTCAAAGGAGCATTCCTCAAGTAGACACCAACCACCATTAACATCAAAGGAATCACAACTTAAGTTACCATATGGCTCAAGCAACTCATCCCTATATTCATCAAGCAAGGGTGGGGTGTCATACAAAGGGGCACAATTAAAATCATTTTCAAAAGAACAATCACAATTTGGGTTTCCTACACATTTAAGCATATCAAGGACACCTTCACTCGATTGATCATTTTTCACATCCTCACTAGTTGGCAACTCACATACCAACGTCGACTTACCTTGGTCTTTACAAGGGTCAACTAGTGTGTGAATACTCTTATTACTTGGTAATGGAACCTTATTCAAGTCACAAGTGCTAGCACTAGGTGGACTCAATTCATTCTTACGAGAAGAATCAATTTTGTCATCTATAGGATCTAGTGCTTCCTTGCTTACAATAAGAATTGGATCTTCATGCAACCTAGCAATATCAAGAGTATCATAAAGGGCCGACTCTTGCAATTTCCCTTTAGGCAAACCACCAACTACATCCACTTGGCTACTACTAGCCACATCATAATATTCTAAGTTTGTAGGAGTGTAGGAGATGGCGTTTTTACCTTGTAGTTCACATGGGGTACGGTCTTTACCTTGGTGTGTGTCATGGCAACCCACTTGCTCCTTTTGAAAGCTCTCATCACAATGGAGTTTGTCAAGACTTCTCCCTTGTATCACCTTTTCATCACTTGTGGAGTGATTGGAGTTCTTTTGACCTCCCATGCAACCCAACCTTCCATTTATCATTTTCATTTCATGGGTAAGGGCTTCAAGTTGAGCCAAAATTATCTTAGCGGTGTTTTTGTCCATGGTACCTAAAAAAAAAAAGACAACAACAAAAACCACAAACAATTTAGCTCAAAGTATCCTCACCACACTCTCACATCTTCGGTTTTCCTCATACTTGGCTTCACAAGTGTTGAAAGTCGGCTTGTACTTCGTGAGTGATTGAGGGATGAGTCTACTTTTGCTCGGAGTAGATTTTTGCTTGAATGACTCGAGGAAATCTTGTTCGGACTTGAACCAACAAAACACAACGAACTCAAAATGAAAAAAACAGACAAAGAATGAAAACACGAAAGAAAGGACTTAAAAACTAATTCACAACCTAGTGGATAGTCACTAGTTTGTCAAGTAGCACTAGAATCAACAAAATACAACCTAGAAACAAGAATTAGAAACTAAGAAATCAAGATTTGAGCTTAAAATTCGGTTGTCCCAAAGTGGTGATGTGGCAGCTTGTGGTTGGATGTCAATTTTGCAAATTTTTTTTGTTCTTCAAGTTGTGTTTTGGCCAATCTTCAACCAAGGGAGTGTAGAAATGATTTTGAGGGGGAAAATCCAAGTTGTGGAGCCTTTTTCAAGCTTCAAATGAATTTGAATTGAATTGGTCCCCCCCTTAGTACTTTCAATTGTACTTGTTTATTCCTTCCTTTTTGTTGTGTTGTTTCTTTTGGATGACTAGGAAGGTGCTTGAAAATTTCCTTAAACAAGTACTACACTCTCTTTCCTCTTTTTTCAAGATCAAGCATGTATTTTTGAATATTCTTCTTCAATAAGATATGAAGATGAGGAAGAACAACAAGAATAGTCAAGAGTTGACCAACGTTTGACCACAAGGCAAATGATCTCCAAATTTAAAATTTCTTGAAGATCTAAGGTCCCTTTGCCAAGCCAAGCACAAATAACACAAAATTACTTCAAAAATGTCACACTCACAACAACCCACACGAGATCGACCCTCCAAAAGCTTCAAACACAAGTTTAACAATGGTGGAATGCTCAAAACAACCCGGATCTTGCTCAAATCTTAGATCTAGACTCTATTAGTGCTAGGGAAGAAGGATCTAGCACTAGAAACTAACAAAACACACAAAAATAAAGTATATCTAAGATTTAAAATTTTGTCCAAAAACAAAAACGTGATACACCTTTTTTTTTTTTTGATTTTCGGATTTTGACTTTTTTTTTGTGCCCCACGCTGTGGGAATACACTGGGTTTGTTGTTGTTGTTGTTGACTCTTTTTTTGTGAAGATTTTCTTAAGGTAACATCAATCCAAGACTTAGAATTGTAGGAACAATTCTAAAACGTGGCTCTTGATGCCAAATGATATACGATCTACTCTATATAAACCAAAAATGACCTAAAAGAAAAGAGATGAAGTAGAAACAAACACACAAGAGGCAAAATACTCACGGATTAAGAGACACAATCTAAGAACATGAAATTAAAGATAGATAGTGAGACATAACTATTACAATACAATAGGAACCAAGGTGTGTAGCAAACACCAAAACCCACTAAAGCTTGCAATAAAAACACCACACTCTTACGTTGACGCAAAAGGGACTCAAAACTCCCCAAAGCACCAACGTTTCTAAGTCAATTTGCAACTCGAGTGATTCCACACTCAAGGATGCCCTAGTTTCGGATTGTACTCACAAGAGAGAAGAAAGAAAAGTCTTTAAAGAGTTCACTCAATAGTCATCAATAACTAATGAAAATAGAAGCCTAAAAGTCTATTTATAGTTATTACAGAAAGACTAAACTACCCTTAATGAAAGGGGGCTCCTATGGAGTGTAAAAGAAAGGCATCAAAAGACCACAATGCCCTTAATGAGTCTTGAAGAGGGAGACGGCCTTGGAGTGTGGATAAGGGTCGGCTTTGGAGTGTTTTCAAGTGCCCCCCCCCCCCCCCCTCCTCTTCTTTACACTCATCCATGGCAAGCTCCTACACAATCTTCCACACACGGGTTTGCCTTATTGAGTCCCCAAAATGGTTTCCCCATGCATCTTCTTGTGTCTTCGAGGTGACCAAAGCTTGAGTCCTTATGAGTTGGCCTCGAATGATGGCATCAAAAGCTATGATGGACATTTGGCTCGTATCATGTAAGGATCTCACTGAGAGACTCAAAGAAGTGATTTCCAAATTGGTGGATGGCCAACAAATGACATTCATCAAAGGGAGAAAGATTATGTATGCTGTTCTAGTAGTTAATGAAGTTGTGGATTGTAGACAGAAGGAGAAAAAAACCCTGGTATTCTTTGCTAGCTAGACATAGGAAAAACTTATGATCCTGTGAATGGGGGATTCTTGCTAAACCTCTCGAAAAAGATGCGTTTTGTTCACCAGTGGATCCAATTGATCAAAATCTGTATTTCTACGTTCAACTTTTCATTACTTATCAATGGCACCTCTGCTGCTTCTTTAATTCATAGAGAGGGTTAAGACAAGGGGATCCTCTATTTTTTTTTGTTTGTGTGAGTGAAGGACTTGTCTATCAGAAACAACCTCCCTACTCCTTCGGGGGTAGTGGTATGGACTGCGTACCTTTTACCTTCCCCAGACCCCACTATGTGGTAATATACTGGGTTTGTTGTTGCTGTTGTTGTTGTTGTTGTGTGAGTGAAGGACTTAACAACATGATCAAGTCAGCTAAGGTGAATGGTTGGATCAGAGGATTTGAAATGCTAGGGCTGGTAGATGACTCAATTGCAATATGTAGATGACACTCTTATTTGCTATAGGGCTAAAAATGATCAGCTAAGGTATCTCAGAGTCATGCTAATTCTTTTTGTAGGCTTCTCTGGGTTACATATCAATTGGAGAAAAAGCTTTTTCTACCCTATAAATGATGTTGCAAATATGGTGCAGTTGGTTGCTATTTTGGGAATTACTTACTATTTACTTGGGAATGCCTCTAGGAGCTAAATCAAAGTATGCAAAATTTGGAAGAATGATTGAGAAAGGTGTGGAAAGACGTTAACCAGATGGAAGTCACATTATTTGTCCTTGGAGGCATATTGACACTCATCAACTTTACACTTGATGTCCTTCCAACATGTATGATGGTTCTGTTTTCTGTTCCAAAAGGAGTCATCAATAGGTTGGATAGGCTCAGGATTTCTGTGGAATAGTAATTCGGAATGAAAAAATTCCATCTACTCTAGTGGAAAGCAGTGATCATTTAGGAGGCCTGTGTGTAAAGTATCTGAAAGCACACCGTATAGCTCTCGAGATGACGTGGCTCTCGTGGCTTTGGAAATAGACTAATGAATAACATCAAATGTGGAGAAGAGTAATTGCTAAATATGAGCAAGGAGATTACCACACCTTTAGGGGTTACCCTTTGGAGTCAATCAAGATTTTGTGGAATTAACTTCAAACTTATACAAGGATAAATGTGCAAAATGGGAACTAGACCAATTTTTGGAAGGACAATTGGCATGAGGTAGGCAAATTGGAGTGCTGGTATTCGCTGATGTTTTCAACTTTTGCTTTTTCTAGCAAGGGACAACAACAACAACAACAACAACAAACCCAGTGTATTCCCACCTAGTGGGGTCTGGGGGGGTAAGATGTACGCAGTCCATACCTCTACCTCTGAAGAAGTAGAAAGGCTGTTTCCGATAGACCCCCGGCTCAAGACACGAGATACCACACAAACACATAGTACAACACAAGATTACATAACATAAATACGACACCCATAAGTAATATAAAATAAAGGAAAACACACAGATTTATAATAAAACATGGAACACGGACTCCTAACAAGAAAAAAACCCCACCAAGTAATTCCCTACACTAGCGACTCAAACTGGCCCTAGTCCTCTGCCCTAATTCGCGTCCTCCAGACCTTCCTATCAAGGGACATTAGTCGAAATACGGTCTGCACTGGGATGGAATATATCAACCTTAGAAGACATGTCAATGATTGGGAAGTATAGAGGGTGGTTGAGTTTGTGAGTACTCTTAGTAGGTTCAATGGATCCCACACGGGGAAGATACTATTTGGTGGATTGCTAACAACAAAGGCCTCTTCAAGGTTCGTGCAACATTAAATTAAACAAGTCCAATGAGCAGATAGTCAACTGACCATGGAAATAAATCTGGAAGGTAAAAAAGATACCATATAAAGTGAACTATTTTTGTATGTTTATTATTGGCTATAGAAGTTGTTCTCTCACTAGATAACTTGATGAAGAGAGGATTGCTACTTTGTCCAAGGTGCTTCATATGCAAGGCGACAACAAAAACAATTAATAATTTACTTTACAATGTAAGTTCACCAGGACAGTTATGGAGGGTTATCCTAATCCTCAAAGGCATTGCTTGGGTAATGCCAGAAAAGGTCTCAGAGGTACTAAGAAGCTGCGAAGGAATGAGTGCTCTTTCTAAGGATAAACACAGATGGAAAGTGATTCCTGCTTGCATATGTTAGACAACTTGAAAAGAGAGGAATGCCAGATGTTATGAAGGAATTGAAGATGATGTGCAGAAGATCAAGCTTAATTTTTTACAATAACAACATACTGTATTCCCACAATGTGGTGTCCGAGGAGGGTAAAGTGTACACAGATCTCGTCATTAAATCCTTCTTAGATCTCGTCAATTAGAAATACATCATTAGCAAATAACATATACACCAAGGCACCTCCCCTTAAATATGCTGCATTAGGACATCCATCACCAAGGCGAATAAAAATGGACTAAGAGTCGATCCTTGGTGCAACCTTGTCAAAACATGGAAGTGCTTCGAATCTTCTCCCACCATCCTCATATGAGTCTTCGCTCCGTCATACATATCCTGAATCAACCTAGTGTATGTCAAGAGAACACCTTTAGCCTCCAAGCACCTCCACAAAACCTCCTTGGGAACTTTGTCATAGGCCTTCTCAAGATCGATGAACACCATGTGCAAATCCTTCCTCTTCTCTCTATACTGCTCCACTAATCACCTCACGATATTTATAGCATTAGTGGTCAAGCGACCTGTCATGAAACTAAATTGATTCTCAAAAATAGTCATGATCCTCCGCAGCCTCAACTCTACCACCCTTTCTCAAACCTTCATAGTGTGACTCAACAACTTGATGCCTCTATAGTTGTTGTAACTCTGAATGTCGCCCTTGTTCTTGTATAATGGATTGTGCTTTATCTCCAAGCTTTGGACATCTTCGCCTTCCTAAAAATGATACTAAACAACTTTGTCAACCACTCCATATGGACCATATATGGACCATACCTGTCTGGCCAATGCTCTTCTAAAGATCCACAGAAATCTCTTTTAGTCTCGTAGTCTTACCCCTACGCATTCTACGAATAACATCCTTGACCTCCTCAACCTTTATATACCTACAATAATTGTAGTCGCGAAACCTCTCCGAGTGATCCAATTCCTCTGCTCCAAGCCTTTGTACCCTCGTCATTTAAAAGTCTATAGAAATAAGAAGACTGCCACCTCCTCCTAATGAGAGTGTCCTTTACCAATACTTTGCCATTCTCTTCCTTAATGCACTTCACTTGGTCAAGGTCAAGAGTCCTCCGCTTCCTAACCTTGGCAAGCCTATACAACTTTTTATCCCCGCCTTTCTCCTCTAATGCGGCATTTAATCTCTCGAAAGCCGCCATTTTAGTCGCCATAACTGCTAACTTGGCCTATTGCTTGACTAATTTATACTCCTCCTTATTCATTCGTCTCTACTCTTTATCCTTGCTCTCAACTAACTTAGCATAAGCCACCTTCCTTTTAACTTCTCCGTTCCACCACCAGTCACCTCGTGCCTACCAGATCGACCTCTCGAGACACCCAACACCTCTCTAGTTGTTTCTCTGATACAACTGACAGTCATCTCCCACATCCTATCCATGTCCTCTTTACTCTCCCAAGCCCTCATGATCGTCAACTTCTCCTCTATCTCTAAAGCACCAGTCACAGTGGCGCTACCCCACTTAATTTTGGGCTGATCCTCCACACCTTTCTTCTTTCTACCCTTCTTTATTTCTATGTCCATCACTAGAAGATTATGCTGGGTTGATAGATTCTCGCTAGGTATGCCCTTACAGTCTTTACATAATGCTTTATCACTCTTCCTAAGGAGCAAAAAGTCTATTCGAGTCTTGGCCACCGAACTATCGAAGGTAATAAGGTGCGCCTCCATTTTTAGGAAGCTTGAATTCACTACCACCAGCCCAAAGGCCCTAGCAAAATTCAAAAAAGAGGCTCCTCCTTCATTCCTTTCCTCAAAACCAAAGCCTCCTTGCAGATCATGATAGCCTTTCAACTAAGACCTGATATGTCTATTGAAATCACCTCTACGAAAAGCTTCTCAGTGCTTGGCACGCCTCTCACCACCTCATCCAAAACCTCTCAAAAGCTCTTCTCCTCCTCCTCGTCCAATCCCACTTGCGGAGCGTAGGCGCTAATAATGTTTAACGTAGACCCTCTTAACCTCTACCACTTGCCCCTTAAGTTCTTCATCTACTATGATACCTATTGTTAAATTTTGGTGTAATCAGATGTACTCTAGGGATACTATGTTTATCATTGATGTTTTAGACTCACTTTAGATAGGGATAGAAGAACTACAGTGCTCCTTTGTAGGTATGGTTTCAGTGCTACGTAAGTACTGTTTTTGATGGATTAATCCACAGTTACCAATTTAAAAAAATAATGTGTACAGTGCTAACCCTACTCTCACTTTGTGGGAAATACACTGGGTATTTTGTTGTTGTTGTTGTAAACTTGTAATGCTAACCCTACAGTACTTAGTGTTGTACCCACTTTTGATTCACTATAATACCCCTACAATGTAATTAAAATGAGGATACTTGTGTCTTTCATTGAAATCCCCAAATTTAATGTCTCCTTTATCCTCAATTTCTTGATCACCTCCAGCTCCGGTCAGATTTAAGCATCTGTTGTTTTGCAAGTTGTGAGCAAACGATTCATAGATAAACAAGTTGTTTGCATCTACGTGGAATATTTATGTGTTTGATCAGTTTGATTTTTTTTCCCAGAGTATATTTGGGATTTCGTTATTAAGTTGCTCATGAAATGCTCTCCGAATTTTATGGGTCCTATTTTGATATTGGTTTTGTGCTAAGATTTGCTGTAGAAACAATGTTTGCGAAGCTCTCAAAATCTTCTAGAAGGAAATGCATTTGCAAATGTCCTGGCTAAGTATACCATTGATTGGATGTTTCTAGTTTTCAAAAGCTTTGGGAAGTTACCTATGTAGTCAAAGCTAGAGTGGGCACCGGGTATGGGGAAGACGAAAGAGGGAGAAGAGAGAGGCACCAGAAATGATACCAAATCAGACTGTCTCACACCCACCTTTCCCTTCTTATGTTTAAGGACTCATCAATTTCTGTTGATTAGTCAAGCGCTAGCGCTCCTTTAGAGGAACCCCAAAAATCTATTATTAATTCTTTTTAAAAGACCAAAAAGCCCTTCCAATCAATATTTGTCTGTGTTTCTCCTGCTGTGATGGTGCAGCTTATCTTGTTTACGTTCTTACTTGACACTGAAAAAAGTATTTTATCTTACCATTTAAAGTTTATATTCTAGTCTTCAAAAGATGCTTTCTTTAGATTGTTTTGTTTGAATCTTAACTAAGAGAGGTGTTTTTGCATTGCAGATTCTTAAGCCGGCAGCATCTTATTGACGTGACTGAAGTTTTTAGGTTCATTCAGTCTGAGAAGAAGATTCGGATATTCAAGCTGGGTTTCTACTTGGTCCTCTTTGTGTTGGTGCTTGTCAGGTTTTATTATTACTCTTGACCCTGCTATTTCCTGCTTTTACCCATATCTTCTCTCAAGATATGCTAATACGCAGCTTGATTGCTTTTTTTACATAGATTATCCAATGGCAGGACACATTCTCTACTTAGCTATCAGTTTTCCGGTCCAATGTTGGAGATTTTTACATTCAGTCCTCAGTTCTTGAATTCTAGACGGTTCTTAGGTCTGATAGGTGGCTCCTTTGATTCTGAAAAGTATAATGTGCTCCTCTATCTCATAATAAGATAAGGAATGAATATGTGATATGACACCCTGTTCTTGTTTGCTCTCCATTTAGGCTCTGTTTCTTTCGAATTTTCTACAATTAGTAATACTGATATGAAATTATAGAATAAGCTTTAGATCCAATGAGAATATCAAGCAGCTGTAGCTTGCTCTTAATTTCTTCACAATTTGTGGAGCCTCTACCTAACGATCTGATAACTCCAGTAATGATTTTTGTGCTTATCATTAATCTCTGTTTCATTTTATGGTCCAGAATGAAATGCTTTGATCCTCAGTGTGGTTTGGTCAAAGTTTCTTCACAGCTTGTGTAGCCCCCTCTATCTTATCATCTGATAAGTCCAGTAATGCAAGGTCCAGAGTAAAATCTTTGGCCTTGGTACAATATATTCCCAAGTTTTGTGGTTAAGCTTGATGTTTTTTGAATTCTTATGAGCCAACGGATGGCAACAATTGTCTCTCTGCACTACAGTAAATGGAATCTTAAATAGTTTTTCTTTTGAAAAAGAATCTTGAATATTCACTTTATGAGTTAAAGTGATGAACAGTATCTTAAGAGCTATTAAAAAAAGGAATTGTGAATGTCTGCACATTGTAAATTTGATTATAAAGTTAGTACTTGAAAATAAGAAGCCATAATCATCCACTTAGTTAAAAGGGCAGTCCGGTGCATTAAAGCTCCTACTATGTGCTGGGTCCGGGGAAGGGCGGCCGACCACTACCACTAGGATCTATTGTATGCAGTCTTACCTTGCATTTCTGAGCAAAATGAAAAATATAGTAGGTAACCTGACTGATATTGTTTAGTTAGTGGAAACTGCAATAATGGTGTGGAGTCAAATGTCAGCTCGAAAATGGTTTCAGATTCTGTTCTAAGAAATAGCAAAGCTATACTCTGTTTGTATAACCCACTGTTTTACTTATACACACACACACACTAGTTGCTCGGACTCGGGTGCAGATTCGAGGGATGGATTGGGCAAAATCTAAATTTTAAGATTCAGGATGCAAATTCAGGTATGGATACGGGTGCGGTGATTTGGCTAAAAGGATTAATTTTATTATGTACAACTAGTAAATTTATACAAAATTTAAATTAATTATCAAAGAAATCAACATGCTAATAATTAATTTAGAAATTATCCCTCTTTTCTAATGAGAAAAAAATATTTATAAATAGCATAATCTGGATATTGAATAAAATGTGTTTATTTAGTGCATATACTTATTTGCAATATATAAAATTTAATCCAAGTGACAATGCTGTGCCTTTCACGTACGTGTCACAACTAGGGGAATAAAAGGGTTATTTATTATTTTAATTACAGTCCCTCAAGAACTGCAATTCTCTATGTTCACGTCGTCTAAAAATATTTATAAATAGCATAATCTGGATATTGAATAAAATGTGTTTATTTAGTGCATATACTTATTTGCAATATATAAAATTTAATCCAAGTGACAATGCTGTACCTTTCACGTACGTGTCACAACTAGGGGAATAAAAGGGTTATTTATTATTTTAATTACAGTCCCTCAAGAACTGCATCTCTCTATGTTCACGTCGTCTTAAATTAGTCTTTTTGAGTTCTGGGTGTCTTCCCAAGACGACTTTCACCTACCTTTGTGGTTCTTCCTCTCAAAAAAGAAAAAGAAAGCCATTCAAGACCTTCTAACTCTCTTACAAATGGCTGTTACGGTCTACTAGAAGTCGAAACACAACCTCGTGATTTTCCTTATAGTATCAAAGGTATGCCATTTCCCATGTCTTAAATCTGTTTTATCTTTTAGTTTGAGAAATCAAATTCTCAATTTTTCTCCAAATTTGTTTGATTCTGGTCAAAGTATTTGGACGGGATTGACCGAATCCGACACGCAGCCTGCATCCGCACCAGTGTCGTTATGAAACGGCTTCGACAACAAAAATGAGAAGTCCATGCAACATGTGTGTGTGTACACACACATACATATACATACACACACACATATGTACATATACATGTGTATCTAGAGAAGACATATGACAGAGTTCCCAGAGAGATTCTGTGGAGGTGCTTGGAGGCTAGAGGGGTGCCCGTGGTGTACACTAAGTCAATTCAGGATATGTATGATGGTGCGAAGACTTGTGTGAGGACGGTAGGTAGAGATTTGGAGCACTTCACAGTTTTGATAGGGTTGCACCAGGGATCGACTCTTAGCCCGTTTCTTTTTTGCTTTGGTGGTGGATGTTTTGACGCGTCATATTCAAGGGGAGGTGCCTTGATGTATGTTATTTGCAGATGTGGTTCTGATCAATGAGACTCGGGGTAGAGTTAATGATATGTTGAAAATTTGGAGTCATACGCTTGAATCTAAAGGTTTTCGGTTAAGTAGAACCAAGACGGAGTACTTGGAGTGTAAGTTCAGTGATATGTCGCAAGAAGATGGAGTGGTTGTGAAGCTAGACTCTCAGGCCATCCAGAAGAGGGAGAGTTTCAAGTATCTGGGGCCTATAATTCAGGGTAATGGTGAGATTGACGAGGATGTCACGCATCGTATTGGGGCAGGGTGGTTGAAGTGGAGGCTCGCTTCGGGAGTTCTTTGTGATAAGAAGGTGCCCCCAAAGCTTAAAGGTAAGTTCTACAGAGTGGTAGTCCGGACGGCTATGTTGTATGGAGCGGAGTGTTGGCCAGTTAAGAACTCCCACATCTAAAAGGTGAAGGTAGCGAAGATGCGAATATTGCGATGGATGTGTGGACATACCAGGAAAGATAGGGTGAGGAATGAGATTATTCGGGAAAAGGTGGGAGTTGCCTCGGTGGAGGATAAGTTGCGAGAAGTGAGGCTACGTTGGTTCGGACATGTGATGAGGAGGGGCCCTGATGCTCCAGTACGGAGGTGTGAGACTCTGGCTACGGATGGTTTTAGGCGGGCTAGAGGTAGACCGAAGAAATATTGGAGGGAGGTGATTAGGCATGATATGGAGCAATTACAGCTTACAGAGGACATGACCCTTGATAGGAAGGTGTGGAGGACGCGGATTAGGGTAGAGGGTTGGGGGGTGGGAGCGCAGAGGTGGTGAGGAGTATTGGAGATTGGTATTAGTTATTAGTTTGTATATGGGTGGTGAACCCCTCCAATAGGTCCTACCTTCAAGCAGAACTGGGTAGATGCCTCCACTTGGTTTAACTTTGTCTTCTTGCATTCCTACTTTTGCTCCCTTGGTCTGTAGATTGAGAAAATCACTCTATGGTCTCAAATAGGCCTCTCGACAGTGGTTCTCTAAACTGTCAGATGCTCTGTCTATACGTGGCTATTCTTTTCGGGTTCACAATAGAGTTATAGCATGTATTCTAAGTTTCACGACTCCTTAAAATAGTAATAAAAAGGATAAAAACAGCCAAATATGATAATAGGGGAGTGCTCCATTGGGTCTGGAGTTTCTGGTTCGTAGTGTTGTGGCTGTAGTTTGGGGCTAGTGGTGTTGGGTTTTTTGCATCCCGTACTAGTTTATTATGCACTTATCTTTTGTGTTTGTTATACGGTTAGTTTGTTTTGTGTACCATACTAGTTTATATGCGCCTACTTTTTGTATTTGTTATACTGTTATTGGTCCTAAGCCGGGGGTCTATCGAAAACAGCCTCTCTACTTCTCTTGAGGTAGTGGTATGGTCTGTGTACACTCTACCATCCCCAGACCCCACTAGGTAGGAATACACTGGGTATGTTGTTGTTGTTGTTGTTGATGATGATGTGTGTAACTGTACACATACACATATACACCTACATATACACGTACATGGACATGTACATACTCTTTATCAGAAGATGTGATAGAGCCACATGTAAGATTGTAAGGTTATACTAAGAGAAATGCTAATTCCCCACCATAGATAGTCATTGATGTGGAGAGGAAGAGTATCAAGTTTACGAAGAAAACATATAATATTGAGAGTTATTGAGAGTTAGGTGGTGGGTACTAAGGACCCGTTTGTCTATGAGAATTATTCACTTTTTTTTGGAAAAGTTTTTTCTCTTTATTTGAAAATCAACGTCTGACTATGAAAATTTCAAATTAACTTGAAGTTGTATTTGAAATTTGGAAAACACCCAAAATCTATTTTCACTTTCATTATATTATCATTTTTCATTTTTACCCTAATTTTTTTCATTTTTTATTGGAGTGACCTCGTTGAAGTTATATTTCATGTCTTGTAGGAAAAGTAAATTCAAATGGTTATATAATTTGCAAAAACTATAACCAAACAACTCCATCTTCAACTCCAACACAACTCCAACCAATATACTTTAGGAAAAGGACATTCAAACAACCAAATATAATTTGTAAAAACTATAACCAAACATAACTCCGTTTTCAACTCCAATTTCAAATGAAGAAAATATTTGTATAGTATGTAGAAGATCGTATATGGGATCTAATGTATGAAATGATGTAACTATGTATTTTGAGATACTACTCTTTAGAGCAAATTTGGTTATATGTTTTAAGTAAATTAGTCAAGGTAGTTGATTTTGCTAGTTTTTCGAAATTGGCGGTATAAACCATATTTAGAAAAAAGTAAATTCAAATTCTAAATATTCTTTGCAAACCGTACGACCAAACACAATTCCAACTCCAACTTTAAAAATTTCGTATAAGATTTGGTTTTCATGTCCAAACGCCCAGTAAATTGCACAAACCAAGTATTTAAGGATATGCTTTGCAAAAAAAGAAGAGGCATACATATATGCAATGGAATGAAATGCCAAGAAGCATCAAGAGTAGCAAGTAAATGCTATGGAATAAAATGCCAGGAAGCATCAAGAGTAGCAAGTAAAGTTCTAGGAGTGTCTAAAGGTCCAGGTCCTTGACCAAAAGATTCGTGGTGGAATGAGGAAGTGCAAAAAGGTGTTAAGAACCAAGAGGCGAGCGGAGACCATAGGAAGGTATCAAAATCAAAAGAAAGGGAAGCATTTGAGGAATATAAGAGAGCTAGGTGAGGGGCCAAACAGGTAGCCAACGAAGTTAGATAGAAAGCTGTTGATGGCTTGCACCAAAGAGTTAGGGACACAAGATGGAGAGAAAAAAATGTATAAACTAGCATGTCCGAAAGAGAAGGGTAAAGATTTAAACCATTTTAAGTGCATCAAGGACGAGTCTTGGAATCTTATTTGGAGATGGTGAGATAAACAAGAGAGAGCAAATTTTGATCAATCGTTTAACTCAAGCCATGAGAATAACTTTGTAGATATTTGTACTTCTGTGCTAGACTGCAGTAGTAGAATTATAACCACAGTGTAAAGGACACCAATAAACTGTGAAAGTTAAAAAAGCTTGTGGACCAAATGGTGCCCCTATAGCGGTCTGTAAGTGCCCCGGAGATACTAGAGTTAAATAACATTACCAAGCCATTTAATGCTACATTGATGAGCGGAAAGATGCCAACTAAGCAAGGAAAAACACTTTGGTTCCCATGTACAAGAACAAATGAGGTATTAAAAGTTGTGCTAACTATCAGGGCATTAAACTTATGAGCCATAAAACAGAACTTTGCGAATTAAATAATAGAGCGGAGACTTAAGTGCACTACAAGAGTGATAGAGGACCAATTTAGATTTATGCCTAGTACGTCTATAAGAGGCTATATTTTTACGGAGAGGATTGATGGAGTTTAGATTTAGAGAAGCCGTATGATAGAGTGTCAAAAAGTGTCCTTTGTTGTGTGTTGAAAAGGAAAAAGGATGTATATTTGTCACAAGCTTAAGAAGGGTGGTAAGAGACACAAAGGAATTCCTCACAACCATGGGTTTTCTCTAGGGCACTATGCTAAGCCCTTGCCTATTTTCACTTGTTATATGGGTGAGCTAACAAATAACATACATGATGAGGTACCATGGTGCATGCTCATTATTGATAATCCTGTTTAATCAATGAATCTAGTGAGGGTTTCAATTAAAAGTTTAAGTTGTGGATAAGTGCTTTATAGAGTAGGGATTTAAAATAAGTAGAAAATAAAATACATGCATGTTAGACAACAAAGTAAGAGAAGTTTAGTTGAGATTGGATGAATTGAGGTACCTAAAATTTAGGCTCAATAAAGATGCTAAGCATAGGATTAAAGCAGGATAGTTGAAAGGGAGGAGTGTCATGAGCGTGTAATGCGATAAGAAAGCTACATTAAAAAGTGGAAGTGAAAGCTAAGTTGTATAGAACAGCCATATGGCTGTGTAGCAACCCAACATATTCACAAGATGGGTGTCATGTAGATGCGAATGTCAAGACAGATGTGTGGTCATACAAGATCATAAATGATCACATCTGTAAGAAGGTGCAAGTAGAGGATAAAATAAGAGAGCATCACTTGAGAGGGTTTTGTCCTGTTACATAGACTTTCAGATATGTCAGTTTTGAGATTTGAAAATATGATTATCGAAGGTGTGAAGCAATAGACCTAAAATTACATGAAATGAAGATATCTCAAAAGATTTAGTATACTCAGAATCCAGACAGTTCTTGCAAAAGATAGAAAACAATGGAAGTTGAGAATCTTCTATGTAGGTGATACCAACTAGAAGATGGGTAGAATAGAAGATTCTTAGTATATTAGAGATGTAACCACTAGAATATATTAGAGAATCCCTAGTGTTTAATAATCATTAACTGCTGAATATTGAAATATTATGGACCCAAAGAATGATATTGAAGATTTATTCTACTGAACTCAATTTTGGGATTGAAGCAAAGTATGAAGTTGCTATGAAATAATTGGTATAGTAGATTATGTATAGTGAAGTGCCAATTCATACTTGCAGATTTTGCATCAAATTATTTAACAGACTAGATGACAGTTGTTTTTGATATGATTTCAATAGCATAAAGCACTTGATGTTCTCTTTTTGCTAAATCCGGTCAAGTATGGAAGGGATAGATGTCATGTTAAGAAACAAGTTTGATTGTACCGAGTTAGAGGTTCGGATGGTCACTCAATTTCGGGTAATAGGACTCCATAGTCACTCAACTTTGGGTAGTAGGACTCCATTTTCAGTCAACTTGATAAAAAAAAAAAACTTTGGGTAATAGGACTCCATAGTCATGAACTTGTTGTCTTTTAAAAGTTACTCAGTTTTGGGTAATTGGCCTTAATAGTCACTCAACCTTGCTGTCTTTCAAAAGTCACTCAACTTTAAAAAGTTAGTTTCCATGGTCATTATTTCAGAAAATATGATTTTACATACCTGTGATGGGATTTGGAGCACTCTGAGAGGCTTCGCGACTATGATTTTTGTACACTTAGCCCCTTCTCTTCCCCTTCTTCACATTAATTGACCTTTCATACATTGAATGTCTTCCTTTGGTACCCTTCAAGTTCCTCTAAAGCCTCTTTCCTTGCAAACATGATTTGTAGATCTTGAAACTCTTTTGCTCTACTACGAGTGAATGGTCTTGAAGGATCCATATCACTCTGCCCTTCTTGAAAAGGATTCGTCCTCGAATCCAAAGGTTCACCTACAACACAGGCAAAAAGATCACTTAACATTATACTCACTTGGCAAGTCAATCATGTGGGCATTATCATTATTCGCTTGTGCACTTTGAAAGGCCCAACTCCCCTTGGACTTAGCTTCTCTTTTCGGACGTGTGGGAACCTTTCTTTGCGAAAGTGGACCCACACCCAATCATCCGGATTGAAGATCACCCTCTTTATCCCACGATTCTACTGATTGGCCACTTCTGAATTATTTTTGTCAATGACCTCATTTACCTTGGAATGGATGTTCATCATTTCTCTTGCTCTTTGCTTGGCATCTAAACTCACAACAACATGGCTAGACAAAGGAATCATGGTTGATGGAAACAAAGGTTTAAAGCCATAACATGCTTTAAATGGGGATATTCCAATGGGAGAGTGAAAAGACTGATAATATGCAAACTCAATCAAGAAAGAAGTTGGGGTTCCCTTAATCATACGCCTAAGCATGCTTTCAAGAGTCCGGTTGACTACTTCGACTTGCCCCTTTGTTTAGGGTGGCAAGTAGAGAACATAAGTTTGGTACCCAGTGTACCCCATACACTCTTCCAAAAATGATTAAGAAACTTGACATCCGTATCACTCACAATAGTTTGAGGGACCCCATGCAATTTAAGCACATTAATGACAAACAAAGATGCATCAAAAGACGCGTCATCACTTATGGCATGGAATGAAATGAGTCATTTTGAAGAATCTATCCACTACCATAAATATGCTATCATGTTCTCTCTTAGTCCTAGGAAGGCCCAACACAAAATCCATATAAATGTCCATCCATGGGACCACTAAGAGTAGGGAAATGAGTATACTTACCTTGACGCTGACTTGTGGATTTGGCTTGTTTGCAATTTGGCATTGTCCTTGAACAAGAAACCATCAAACAATTGAAACCTATCGACCCGTTTCCTTTGATTTAGACTTTCGAAAACCTTTTTGAAGTTGGGATCCATAGAAAAGAATCCCTCCAAGCTTTCAAATCCCATCATCCTAGAAGCTAAAACATTAACCAACACATACCTTCTTGATAGAGCATCCGCTACCACATTCTCCTTGCCTTGCTTGTAGTTGATGACATAGGGGAAGGTCTCAATGAACTCAACCCATTTAGCATGCCGCTTGTTCAACTTGGATTGCCCCTTAAGGTGTTTATGATCGGTCCTTATTATGAGTTCCTTGTGCCACAAGTAGTGTTGCCAATGAGCCAATACCTGCACAAGTGCATACAACTCCTTGTCATAAGTCGAGTACCTAAGAGTAGCTCCCTTTAACTTTTCACTAAAGTAAGCTATTGTTTTCTCTTCTTGCATCAACATACCATCTATACCAACACCCGAAGCATCGCACTCAAATCTCAAAAGCTTCGTCAAAGTTGGGTAGTTGGAGCAAAGGTGAGGAACTCAACATGGATTTCAAGGCTTGAAAAGACTTTTTTTGTTCACCACCCCATACAAAAGGTACATCTTTTTTGATCGATTCGGTTAAGGGAGAAGCAATTGAACTAAAACCTTTCACAAACTGTCGGTAAAAGCTTGCTAAACCATGAAAACTTCTTACGTCAGTTGCATTGGTTGGAGTTGGCCAAGATTTGATGGATTCCACCCTCCCTTCATCAACCTCTATACCATTTGCATTAACCACAAAACCCAAGAAGACAACTTTCTCAAACAAAATGAGCACTTTTTAAGATTAGCAAAGAGTCTCTCTTGTAGTAAGACATCAAAAACTTGTTTCAAATGGGTCACTTGTTCTTCAATGGTTTTACTATGCACAGGTATGTCATCAAAATAAACCACCACGAACTTGTTGATGAACGGCTTGAAAACATGGTTCATCAATCTCATGAAAGTACTTGGAACATTGGTCAACCCAAAGGGCATTATAGGCCACTCATACAACCCAAACTTTGTTTTGAAAGCCATTTTCCCCTCATCACCCGGTTTCATGCGAATTTGATGGTACTCACTTCGAAGGTCAATCTTTGATGATACGGAAACAAAGTATGGAAACGAAAAACTAAACTATGATACGAAAACAGAGCTAAAGATAGATAGAGAAAGCAATAAGATAGACATAATGAAATAATTGAAAGCAAATAAAGTGTAAACCCTAAACCCTCAATCAATTCACCAAGCAAAGCACCTAAATCTTACGTAGACCTTAAGGGAATTGAATTTCTGAGCAAGCCATGTTTCTAAACGAAAGATCAACATAAGCGATTCCACGCTTGCCTCGCACTCTTACAAGCGTTTACATTCATAATTCATCAAAGTCTAAGGAAATGAAATGTCTAAGGTCCTATTTATATTCTAGGGTTAATTATTACATCTTATGAGCCCAAAAATGACCCATTTGGGAAAGACAAGGCATAGAAGCCTACTAAGCATCTGCTTGAGCAATTCTAAACCATATGGGGCGCACATGGGGCGCATAGTGAACTGTTTTGACCCGCTCTAGCAGATCTAGAGCGGGTTGGGCTCACCTCCAAAGCATGCGGGGTGCATGGCGCCTTCCAGGGGCATTCTTGCCCCATTTTGCCTTCCCCTGGCCTCTCTAACGTCCCTTGAACCTCCTTGATCATCATAATCATACAATGGCACCCTTTGATATCCACCACGGAGTCATCAAGTGCTTCTTGACCCATAAGCATCCTCTCTGACGATCCGGAGGCCATTTGGATAGATTGTATCATCCTCCCCTTCTTGAAGAAGATTCGTCCTCGAATCTACAACCTTTAAACACAAGAGTAGAACACAACCAATATTTCCTCGAGGCACGAGGGTTAGCACTAGGGTTAAAATCGAAACACCCATGCCAAGGAGACACCCATTTCACATGTAACCAAACATCCTTCAAGACAATGGAAGAGAAGTTAACATTTAAAGTTCAAAAGAGTTGGCTATGATAAGCATCAAGAAATTCTCCTAAGTTAGTTCCATTAACATGATTGCGAAACAAATCACTATATGTTGGAACATTTAAGGGTAAAATCAAATAGTCATTAGGGTGTAGGTTACCCTTCCTTTCACAACAAAGCATGTGTGTACACAAAACATTCTTAGCGCCAACATGGCCATCATCATAGGCAAAAAGATAGAAAAGAAAAGATTTAAGGCCACCATTCTCATCTAAATTACTCTCATACATGAGTATATATATACAGTACGATAGGGCATGACAATTGAAACACATTTCATCTTTTCTCTTCAAGCAACTTCCTACAAGAAGTGCATTCACCCATGGAATCATGCAATTAGAGGAATTGAAGGGTCCATGAGAAACCAATTCACTCTAAGCCAAATGGTATCCCCTAGAAGTTAGGTGACTTCCTTTCATGGCACTTAGCATGCTCCTAAGAGTACTTCCTATTACTTCAACTTGTCCAACCACACAAGTGTGACAAGGATTAGGAAACATAAATTGTACATCAAGTACTCACCAAGGACTCTTCTCTAAGCAACAAATTGATTGGGCATTAAGATTACAAGACCTACACAATTCAAGCGCCAAAGGCAAACACCATAAAAGAATCATGAAGACACTAATACTTTCATGATGTGATATGATATCAATCAATTTCAAGGGTCTATACAATATGAGAAAAATATCATCATGCCAAGGTTGCTCACACTTAAAAATATAACCAAGCATCAAAATGATCAGTCAAGCGTGTGTAACCCCATACTATAGAAACTACTTGGCCATTCAAGAGATTTGGACAACGAGGAAGGCTAAAGGAACCATGGTAATCAATCAACTGCTCATGAAGGCTCACATGGGTTCCATGTCTCAATAAGTACATAATCCCTCTATAACACTCATCTTTGTTGGAGATCCTTCCTTACACAACTTTGGTCCTTCAAGTAGATTAGAAATCTTCAAGAAGGACTCTCCATTATAGGGATGAGTTCCAACAACCTCAACCATGGTTTGCTTGTCATCTTGAACAAGCACCAAGTGGGGTAAATAAGAGCCGCCACATTCCTCATGGTCACCTGGTTCAAATGGGTAGAGTGGCGGGAGTCACATGGATGAGTTCCAACAACCTCAACCATGCTTTGCTTGTCATCTTGACCAAGCACCAAGTGGGGTGAATAAGAGCTGCCACATTCCACATGGTCACCGGGTTCAAATGGGTAGAGTGGCTGTAAATATGTGTTTAAGCAACACTCCTCTCCCCCAAGAGTACCACCAATACAAAGAGTTATATCCTCTACATTAGTATGAGCATCATTAAAGGCAAATAGAGTCAGTCCTATTCGATTGACCAATACGTTCAACATCATCACTCACTTCAGGTTCATTAACCACATCACAAACATCCATAGGTGGTGGACTAGGTTCACACACAAGTTGGTCCACATAATTTCCACAAGACAATATACTATCACTCATTATAAGAGCTTCAACACTAGGTGAACACAAATCGATCTTACTAGAAGAGTCAATTTGGTCATCATTAGGATGAACTAGTGTAACCACGCTCTCAAGTTGTACATCATCATCATGAAGTAAAGAGACATTAGGCTTATCTAAAGATAAGCTATCATTCACACTTAGTTGGCTACTAGTCTCACAATAATCTTTCACGTTGACTAGAGTGCAAGAGTTAGCTTGGTAACCTTGAAGTTCATTTGGAGCTTGTTTATCCAAGGAAGCTTGCAAGTTTGGTGGATTAGATATGGTAGAGTTAGGGAAGTTTATACGATCTATCATGTTATCCATCTTCCCACATGTTCTCTACATTTGACTCCCAAATTCATTGATGCCTTGTTTCACACCCATTATGGCCGCCATTTTATCTTCTAAGGTTATCTTTCCCGATGCCATAGTACCTAATAAAAGAAATACTAAACAAGTACAAAGACAACAAACAAGTTACAGTTGAGAATGCTTGGTACCAATTGTGGCTTGAGGTCAGAATAGATTCTTGTTTGAAATGACTCAAATAAACAAAAATTGCGTATGAACTTGAATCAAGAACTCTTAACAATGAATTGAAAAAGAGAAAAGGTTGAAAGAAATAGGACAGTGAAAGAAATAGGACTCAAGAACTAATCAATCAACTTAGTAGATGAATTACTAGTTGATGAGTACTTTAAGAATCAAAAGAAGAGATTAGGAATCAAGAAATTGAAACTTAGGAATCAAACCATGAACAAAATGGAATCGAAAAGCTTTAAATGTGTTTAGAAGCTTGATTTGCCTTGGAGAAGTGTTGATCTGCGTAGGGACCTGCTACAGCAGCTAGGGTGTATCCCCAACACACCTTGGATACAGAGGGGGGCCTTAGCTACTGCCTTGAGGTGCGGCCACAGGTCTGGAGCAGATTAGGCGCACCTACCGCGCAAGTCATCCGCCCCTCTCTCTTGAATGGGCGATTTTGCCTTTCTAGTGGTCCCTTTTTGTACCTTTCTCTTGGAATATCCTTGGAATCTTTTTTTGATGCTCAAGTACAAACACTTTTGACTACTTTTCTTCCTTCTTTTTAGATCAAACACCATCTTTTGATAAAATTTCAGCTTGAAGATTTGAATTTCTCCAAGAACACCAACTTTTTCACCCAATCTCGGAATGAGTTGAAATTTTAAACGTAAGCACTTTTCAACGTTCTTAACTCATTCCGAATGTCATTTTGCCCAAATTCTTAATCAATTTTTTCATATTTTTCAACCTATTTTGATTTTCTTCAAGTCTAAGCTTTCAACAATGGTAGCTCACTCAACATGACTTCATTTTGCTCAAATTTGAAATCTAGACTCCTATAGTGTTAGAGAACACAAATCTAGATAAAAACATGAGAAAAACAGAGTCAAAAACTCAAAATTTGACCTAAGAACAAAAACGTGAATAGTAACTTTTTTTTTTTGGAATTTTCAATTTTAACACCTCAGTTTTTTGTTGATTTTTGAGATAACAAACCAAAGATTGACTTCATGGGAACAAAATCAAGCTCAGTCCTGATACCAAATGATATGAAAACAAAGTATGAAAACGAAAAACTAAACTACTATATGAAAACGAAACTAAAGATAGATACAAAAACAACATACCCAGTGTATTCCCATCAAGTGGGGTATGGGGAGGGTAAAGTGTACGGAGTCCATCCCATGTTTCTAAATGAAAGATCAACCCAAACGATTCGACGTTTGTCTCACACTCTCACAAGTGTTTACATTCATAATTCATCAAAGTCTTAAGGAAATGAAATGTCTAAGGCCTATTTATAGTCAAGGGTTAATTATTACATCTTATGGGCCCAAAAGTGATCCATTTAGGAAAGACAAGGCATAGAAGCCCACTAAGCGTCAGCTTGAGCAATTCTAAAACATATGGGGCGCATGTCACCTTCTGGGGGCTTTCTTGCCTCGTTTTGCCTTCCCTTGTCTTCTGTGACGTCCCTTGAACCTTCTTTATCATCATAATCATCCAATGGCACCCTTTGATATCCACCAAGGAGTCATCAAGTGCCTCTTGACCCATTGGCATCCTCTCTAATGATATGGAGGCCATTTGGATGGATTTTATCATTTGAGAAGACACTTGAGCCACACAATTCATCCAAACATGTCTCTTCCGGATTGCTCCTATAGGCCGGCCTGTTGGGAATTTGTGAACCCGACACAAAATCAGTTTGGTGCTCAATCCCCCTCAAGGGTGGTGATCCTTTGGGCATCTCCTCCGAAAATATATCAACATAGTCCTGCAAAAGAGAAAAAACAATACTGGGCACTGACAATACTAGGCAAAGTGCTAATATCTTGGTTAGTATTTGACAAATGCTTGGTGTTGGCGAGGCACACTAGAAAGCGTACCTCATCCACACCCGTGAGACACTTGCTTGGCTTGGCTATCATACACATGTTCTTCCTGTTCTTAGCCAAGTCGCCTCCTTCCTTTGTCACAATGGTGGAACTTTGACCTTCACCCTTCGTCTCTTCCACCCTTATCCTCTCACTGAGCTCCTTCATGGCCATATAGTCCTCACTTACTTGGTAGAGAGTGAGAGGTGCAAGCACATATTTCTTACCCTCAATCACAACAGTATACTTATTGGACCTCCCATGGTGCACAACATCTCTATCAAATTGCCACGGTCATCCCAATAATACATGACAAGCCAACATAAGCACAACATCACAAATCAACTCCTCATTGTACTTGCCCACACTAAACTAGATAGTTGCTTGCTTAAGGACTTTCATCTTACCACTCTCATTGAGCCATTGTAATTTTTAAGGGTTGGAATGCTTTCTCGTTGGTATTAGCATACGCTTCACCAAAGAACTACTCACAACATTGGCGCAACTCCCACTTTCAATAATCAAAGAAACATCTTATCTTGGATTTTGCACTTGGCATGAAATAGATTCTCCCTTTGATCAAGTTCTTCTTTAGAGAGGGCTCTTATAATCCGCCTCACAACACATGAAAGATTGGTATTCAGCTTTAGTTTTTCATCATCATCAAGGGTCTTTTTTTCTCATGGAAACAAACAAAATTCTCCCACTCATCCAACCTTTCTTTCTGATCCCCCGAAGAATCTCCATCTTCCTCACTTTTATCTTTCTTTTTCTCAGTCTTTTCGTCACCCTCTTCTTTATCCTCCATTCTATACCCCTTCGAAGTGCAACAATCCTTCTCCTATTGAGACACTCACTAGCAACATGTCTCTTTCCCTTTGACATCGAAAACATTGGATTGTAGAAGGTCGAGGAATGTTAGGTTTGATATAGTTACCTCCTTACGGCTTCTCACTTGCCTTGGACTTGTAATCAAGCTTCACTTGAGTATCTTGACCAACACTTTTAGATTGCCCTTTTGAAGATGTCACCCTCCAAGTATCTCTGTTCTTGTTTCATGTGGAAGTGGAAGAAGTCTTGGCCTTGTAGGAGTTTTCTTCTTTCAAATCCGCTTCTATCTTTGAGGCATCATGAAAGGCTGCGTCGAGAGTATCATAATGTTTAAGCTTCAAAGGTCTCAGAATATTATGCCTCAAATTTGCCATAGATCGAATCACCGTACATTCCAAGTTTTCTTCAAGTTTATACTTCATCCTCAAGTTTTCAAACTTATCGTAGTATTCCTCCACACTTTTGGAACCTTGCCTCAACATATTTACCTTCTTGAGCACTTCTTGGTAGTAATTCAAGGTCAAGTACCTTATCTCCATAAGTGTAATCAATTCTAGCCACATAGGTAACTCATAGTCATGGTGACTCCCTCTTTTTGATTACCACCAAGTGGATGCATAGCCTCGAATTGCGTGAGAGCATACTTCGCCTTCAATGTCTCCGAGATATTATTTGTGAGAAAGATCCGCTAACTTTGAATTTTCTATTCCAAGAACTCATTGGGGTCACTACTTCTTTTGAACTTGGGAAGTGTGGCCATGATGGTTTTAAGCCTTGGTCTTGATCGTTCCTTTCCCCAAACCTATCTCTTATTTCCCATCCTATCTCCTTTATTTCCGTATTCTTGACCCTCTATTTCTTGGTCCCACCTCAATTCCCGAGGCCGTATTCTTTCCCTTGGTACTCCATAACTACCTCTACCTTTATGCTCCCTAAATTCGCCGTTATTGAACTCATCATTCATTTCATCAGAGTGGATTTTGGTATTGGTAGTCTTGGTATGGCATTTGTGGTGCTTTTTGTGGGGTTGATGTGTGGGAATCATGTAAGGATGCCTTTGATGTGTTTCAGAGTGGAGTTTGGTATCAGATTTGGTTGTCCCCAAAAGAACGGTTCTTTGGTGGAGGATAATAGAATTGTAGTTGGGATATGGTGTAGGTTGCCTTGGGAAATTTGGAGTGCCGTTTGTTTGGAAGGTAGGTTGTTGGATGTTTTGGGATTGATTTGGTGGAGGGTAACATAACTCGTGAGCTTGCCCCGGAGTAATGGTGGTGGATTGCACCGATGCCCTCCTTACCCCCTTACCTCCTTACCCCCTCATTTTCTATTTGAATTAATTTCCCTCTCTCTACCTGCACTAACCTTTCCTCCATACCTCTTAATCTTCCATTTATTTCTATTCTTAATCCACTTATATCCACACTTATTTCCGTCACTTGTTTGGGGAGGTGGGTGATGGCCTGTAAGATGTGGTTGGAGCCCTCCCTATTTGGACTTGCGTTTGACATGGTACCTACAAAACTTAAAAAACAATATTAGTAGAAAAAGCCTCATGTCACTCGTATATAAACTCTCAACTCATCTCCTAAAGCATCGTCTCCAAATTTATAGTGTACTAGTTGGCTCAATCAATTTAAGATCACCTATCCTTTGGAGTGGAGTGGATTCTTGTCTCTTGAAAGAAGGACGACTCAATTAAAGGTTAAAGGACTTGAATCAAGAAGTTTATCAACGAATTACAATAACAACAACAACAGTCCCAGTGTATTTCTACAAAGTAAGGTCTGGGGAGGATAAGATGTACGCAGTTCATAGCATTACCTCCGCAGATGTAGAGAGGCTGCTTCTGATAGACCCTCGGCTCAAGATAGAGAATAGTTCACTAAGGCCGTAATGAAACATGAAACCGGGTGGATGACATAAACGAAATACGAAATAAGAAATAATAAACATAAAATACAAAATAAATATCAGAGATATACGAAAATAAGCGAAATACTAACAATTCACAATAAGACATAAGAAAGAGGACACCCACCTAGTAGCCAGACCAAGGACACCCACCACACCCAAAACCTCCTGAATGACTAGAGGCTCCCTACTCAAGGACACAGACCTAGAATTACTAACCCGGCTACACTAGCGCTCTCCTACCACCTTGCTACAACCCACACACTCACACTAGCCTTCTACCCTAATCCGCGACCTCCACACTTTCCTGTCTAGGGTCAATGAATTAAGATGGGAAAAGTTGAAGAAAAAAGCACAAAAAAAAAGCAGTATTAAAAAAAATAAGTAACAAAAGTAGAAAATTACTTATGTTGCTTAATTTGAGGAATCATAAAAAGGATTTGATGATTTAAAACTAGTTAATAAGTAATTAAATATGTTAATTACTCACTAACTGGTTGATAAATCGAAGGAAGAAGGTAGAGAAAAAAGAACCATGGAGTTTGGATACTTAGAAAAATTTTGGGGTCCTAGTTCCCAAGTTAAAAAAAACTGTGTTGAAAAGTGCAAATTTTGGCCTCTGAAGCTGACTGTCACACGCCCGACATGCGCTGGCCCCTTGACTTGCTACCAACCGCTAACGTGGCAGGTCCAGGTGGCTGTTGCATCAGCGGTCAACCCTTTGACTGCTGACGTGGCTTGCCACGTGGAAATTCAAATTTTATAAAATATTTTTTTTTCAAAATTTTCACAAGTGGCCCCACTAACGCCTTGACCAACTTTGACCTCAAATTTTTGGATCAATGTATACTTTGCCATCTTCTTCTTCAAGAACAAGATGAAGATGTTTAAGACACCTACAAAAACCCCAATCTTCACAACTTCTTAACTTCATTTCAATTCCAAATTCTATGAAATTTTCACCAATGCGTTTCTTTCAACGCCACAAACAAACCCCATTAATTTTTAGCCTTCACAATCAAGCCAAAAATAAACTCACCTTTCAAAATCCACAAAGTTTCAAAGCTCAAAACCCTTCAATGGTATCTTCAAATCTACACCTCCAAATTACTTGAAATTCGAGATTTAGGCTCAAAAAACACCAGAGAAACAAAATCTAATGTCAAAACAAGAAATCAAAACAAATTTTTGTCGATTTCTTCTTTTTTTTTTTTGGGAGAGATCAAAATCCCAAGATTAAGATTTGTGTAAGCAAATCTAACCTGGACTGTTGATACCGAAATGATAAGAATCAATGAGAGAAGAACAAGAAGTAAAAAAGAGAATGTTTTCCCTCTTAAAGTTGTCACCAAAACTCACTTTAGCCATTAAACTTAACCTATAATTATTTACCCCTCTTAATGGTTGATGTGGCAAAAAAAAAAAGTCAAAAGCGCGTTTTAATAATAAAAAAGTATAAAAAAAATTAAGTGGGGCCCACTTAAAAAATTTTAACCATTATTTTTTTTTCCTTCTTCCTCACACCCCACCACTCCCCATTTCTTCTTCCTCCTCACACCCACCACCCCATGTCTTCAATCATGGGGCATAAAAAATCTTCAATCAAAATTTTCTTCTCTTTTTTCACTCCTATTCACCAAAAATCTTCAATCAAATACACGATAATAAAATACACAAATTGTACAACAAATAAATTTTCTATAAAGATCAAGAATCAACAAATTAAATCCAAAAAATATATAAAAATCAAATCTTTAAGATACCATTCTTCAAGAATTTGCTAAATTTCAACCCCCAAAAAAACCCGAAGAGCAGTAAAATGGGGCATCAAAACAATGGGAAAGGAAAGAAAGAATAGAGAATGGGGAAGTGCTGAACAAATGTCCAATCACCATAATATATGGGTAATAAGTGTGGTGAAGCTAGTCATACTCATCAAACTAACATGCACAACTAGTTATTTAGCCGATTACCCCTTTTGCTATCTCTAATGGCAGATGCAGTCTCATATCTTTCATTAATACTTGTGCCCCCTTATCTACCAAACCAGAGAAGCTAATATAAGATGAGGGGCAAGGTTGAAGAATGTTGACCTTGATTCTTCCTGTAAATAATCTTTTTAGCTCATAGAAACGTTGTCATTCAAGAACTTGTCTGCAGTACAGCTGGTGTCTTAGTATAATGTTTATAAATCTGATTGGGTGTTCTTAATGCAGCTTCTTTTTCTCAGCCGCATTGCTGTATGAGGTCAACAAGCTCTCAGGTGTGATGGTTTCTAGAAGTGAATCTAGAGGCAGGGGGAACGGGTGGGGGGTCTGAAGAAGGAAAATGGTTTGGGGGGGGGGGGGGGGGAGGCATGTTTTATTTAATATATATATTTTAAAAAATATTTTATATGTATATATATATATATATAAATAGTACAGATATATTTTTTACTTTTTTAAAATATATATATAAAAATAGTATGTGTGTGAGATTACTTTTTTTTTAAAATTATAATTTCTTACATGACAATGACATGACACTGATGTGGCACTGATTTGACAATGACATGACGCGTGTGATGCACTCTGTTGTGAGAGTGGGATTGTGATTTTGAGGTTGTATTTAATTCACTTGAAAGTTGTTAAAGGTGGGTAAACAATTACTGGTTAAGTTTAATGGCTAAAGTGAGTTTTCGTTGCAACTTTAGGGGGGAAAACATGTTTTTTCCAAAAAAAAAACAAACAGATGAATATGTGGATTAATATCTAAGTTTTGAGATTATGGGCAACAAGGGACTTGATATCCTCACCTCTCAATTAATTTCAACACTCAAATACAAATTCTAGCTTGAACAATCAATGATACAAGAACCACAAATGGGTAATTCTTCGATTAATCAAGTCAAAAGTTTACTTATAGTTCCAAGATCAACACTAATTAATCCATATCTACACTAATTACTTCACTAATCTCTTAAGGGAATTTACTAAGAAAATACAATTTCTCAAAAATGTCAATATTCATCCAAACTCCCATGTAAAAGAAGAAAATATCCTATATATACTAAGAAATAAGAGGACAATTAGTTCTTACAAATATGTCCTTAATGAAACAAGGGCTTTGTTTAGCTTTCTTCTCTTTTGTAAATCTTTGAATTTAAAAAGTGACTGTTTGTACACTTAACCCTTTCTCTTCCCCTTCTTATCATCGATTGACCTTCCATGCATTGAATGTCTACCTTTGTTACCCTTCAAGTTCCTCTAAAGCCTCTTTCCTTGCAAACATTGTTTGTAGATCTTGAAGCGTTTTTGCTCTACTATGAGTAAATGGTCTTGAAGGGTCCATGCTAGTATCAGGTAAGAGTGACTGAGCTAAGACAAGATTTCGGTGGATTTTTAAAAGTGCACAGAAAGAGCATGTATGGAGTGACTGACTGGGTTGGTTAACATTATTTTCAGGATGACAAAGATGCCTGAAGCTTGGAGATAGAGTACGATAAGTCTGTTGTATATGAACAAGGGTGACATTCAGGATTGCAACAATTATAGGGGTATCAAAGTGTTAAGTCACACTATGAAGGTTTGGGAAAGGGTAGTTAAGTTGAGGTTAAGAAGAATTGTGGCTATTTTTAAGAATCAGTTCGGTTTCATGCCAGGATGCTTGACTATTAAAGCCATCCATCTCGTATGGAGATTGGTGGAGCAACATAGGGAGAGGAAGAGGGAGGCAACATAGGGAGAGGAAGATAGAGGACTCGCATATGGTGTTCATCTACTTAGAAAAAACCCGTGATAGTCCCAGTGAGGGAGGGACGGAGGGAGGGAGGTGAGGGTGCTCAGAGCTAGATATCTGTGGCGTATACTACAATGATAAAGGATATGTACGAAGGAGCCAAGACTTGTTTTAGGACTGTGGGAGGGGACTCTGAGCACTTTCCTGTCTTGATGAGGTTACACTGAGGATCGATTTTTTTATTTGCCTTGGTGATGGATGTATTGATGTGGCAAATTCAAGGTGAGGTGCCATGGTGTATGCTATTTGCGGTTGATGTAGTCTTGATTGGCGAGATCCGTGGAGGGGTAAATGCTAAGTTGGAGGTGTGGAGGCAAACCCTAGAGTTCAAAGGGTTTAGGTTGAGGTCCAAGACGGAATATTTGGAGCGCAAATTCAGCAAAGTGACACATGAGGGCTGATGTGGTTGTGAAGGTTGATACTCATGCCATACAAAATAGAGATAGCTTTAAGTAAGTTCTACGGAGTGATGGCTAGACTAGCTATGTTGTATGGGAGGAATGTTAGCCAGTCAAAAACTCTCACGTCCAAAAGATGAAGGTAACATAGATGAGAATGCTGGGATGGATGTGTGGGTTTACTAGGAAAGATAGGATTAGAAATGAGATTATTCGAGATAAGATGAGAGTGACTTTGGTGGCAGTCGAGAGGTGGGAAGAGAGATTGAGATGGTTCGAGCATGTAATGTAGAGGTCCATTGATGCCCTAGTGCGGAATTGTGAGAGATTGACTAGAGATGGTTTCAAGCGAGGTAGAGGTAGACCGTAGAAATATTGGAGGGAGGTGATTAGACATGACATGGAGCAACTTCAACTTACCGAGGATATACCCTAGATAGGAAGGTGTGGATGATGCGTTATTAGGATGCAGTGCATCTTTGTTAGTAGGTAGGACAACAACAACATCAAACCCAGTATATTCCCACCTAGTGGGGTCTGGGGAGGGTAGAATGTACGCAGTCCATACCACTACCTCTAAAGAAGTACAGAGACTGTTTCCGATAGACCCCCGGCTCAAGACACAGGACAATATACAAAAATATTCAAAGCATGAAACATGATAAAACTAACATAGATACAACATCCACAAAAGTAATGTACAATACCAAACAAAAGACACCAAAACCCTCATAACTACGGACTACGATTCATCCACCCACCTTATCTCTATATCCTAGTGTTTTTCCTTCAAACCTTCCTATCCAGGGTCATGTCCTCAGTGAGACGTAATTGCTCCATGTCACGTCTAATCACTTCTCTCCAGTATTTCTTCGATCTACCCCTACCCTGCTTGAAACCATCTAACGCTAGTCTCTCACACCTACGAACTGGGGCATCCGTGCCCCTCATCATCACATGACCAAACCATCTCAACCTCACTTCCCGCATTTTTTTCTCCACCGATACCACTCCCACCTTCTCCCGAATAATCTCATTCCTAACCCTGTCAGCCCTTGTAAGCACACATCCAATGCAACATCCTTATTTCTGCCACCTTCAACTTTTGGATATGGGAAGTCTTAACTGGCCAACACCCTGCTCCGTACAACATAGCCGGCCGGACTGTAACTCTATAGAATTTGCCTTTAACTTGGGAGGCACCTTCTTATCAGATAAAATCCCCGAAGCGAGCCTCTATTTCATCCAACCTGCCCCAATACGGTGCGAGACATCCTCATTTATCTCTCCATTTCCCTGGATCGTAGACCCAAGATACTTAAAACTATCCCTCTTGCAAACTGCCTGAGAGTCCAACTTCACCACCACCTCCTCCTCTTGCCTCGAGTCACTAAACTTACACTCCAAATACTCCGTCTTGGTCCTACTCAATCCGAAATCTTTAGACTCCAGAGTTTGTCTCCAAACCTCCAGCTTATCATTAACACCTTGCCGCGACTCATCAATCAAAACTACATCATCCGCAAAAAGCATACACCAAGGCACCTCGCCTTGTAAGCTCCGCGTCAGCACATCCATCACCACGGCAAATAAGAACGGATTAAGAGCTGATCCCTGATGCAACCCTGTCAAGACCGAAAAGTGCTCAGAATCTCCTCCCACCATCCTTACTTGAGTTTTTGCCCCTTCATACATATCCTTAATCGCTCTAATGTACGCCACAAGAACCCCCCCGCCTCCAAGCATCTCCAAAGAACCTCTCTAGGGACCTTGTCATACGTCTTTTCCAAGTCAATAAACACCATGTGAAGATCTCTTTTCCTCTCTCTATACTGCTACCAGTCTCCGCACAAGGTGAATTGCCTCAGTCGTCGAGCGACCAGGCATAAATCCAAATTGATTCTCCGAAATAGACACAATATTTCTCAACCTTTGCTCCACCACCCTCTCCCAAATCTTCATCGTGTGACTCAACAACTTAATTCCTCGGTAGTTGTTGCAACTCTGAATGACACCCTTCTTCTTATATAGAAGAATTATCGTGCTTTATCTCCACGCCTCAGGCATCTTCGCGGACTTGAAAATGTTGTTAAACAGGTTGGTCAGCCACCTTAACCCAGCCACGCTAGAAAACTTCCAAAAATCCACCTGAATCTCGTCGGGCCCCGTTACCCTGCCCATTCGCATCTTGCGAATAGCCTCGCTGACCTCCTCTACTTTAAAACGCCGACAATAGCCGAAATCGCGACACTCCCCGGTATGCTCCAACTCCCCTAGCACAACACCTCTATTCCCCTCGTCATTCAAGAGCTTATGAAAGTACGACTGCCATCTTTTCTTAATGAGGGCGTCCTTTACCAATACTCTGCCATCTTCCCCCTTAATGCTCTTTACTTGATCCAGATCCCGACCCTTTTGCTCCCTAGCCTTGGCAAGCCTAAACAACCTTTTTTCCCCGCCTTTCTCCTCTAACCCCGTATACAAACTCTCAAAAGCTGCTGTCTTAGCAGTTGAAACTGCTAAATTAGCCTCCTTCTTAGCTAACTTATACTCCTCCATACTAACCCGTTTTTCCTCTTCATCCCTACTCTCCACCAACTTAACATAAGTCGCCTTCTTCGTCTCTACCTTCTTCTTAACATCTTCATTCCACCACCAATCCCCTCGAGACACCCAACACTTCTTTAGCAAATTCTTTGATGCATCCCGCAGCCCTATCCCACATACTATCCACGTCCCCGCTATCCTCCCAAACTCCCATCCCTTCCAACTTCGCCCCTATCTCTAGAGCACTAGTTGGAGTCAGTCCACCCCACCTAACTCTAGGACGACCCTCCCCACCCCGTCTCTTCTTGCCCTTCTTGATACCCAAGTCCATCACTAGAAGTCTATGCTGGGTCGCAAGATTCTCACTTGGGATAACCTTACAATCCTTACACATTGCTCTATCCCCCTTCCTAAGCAGCAAAAAGTCAATTTGAGTCTTGGCTAGCCTACTACGAAAAGTAACCAGATGCTCCTCCTTCGGAAAGCTGGAATTCACTACTACTAACCCAAAGGCCCTCGCAAATCTAAAAGAGCAGCTCCCTCAACATTCCTATCCCCAAACCCGAAACCTCCATGCACATCATCATAACCCATCGGCAGAGACCCGATGTGCCCATTAAAATCCCCTCATATGAAAATATTTCTGAAGTAGGCATGCCTCTTACCACCTCGTCCAAAACCTCCCAAAATTTCTTCTTCTCCTCCTCGTCCAGGCCCGCCTGTGGCGCGTACGCACTACAGATGTTCACAGAAGACCCCCAACAATTAACTTGATAGACATCACTTTATCACTAACCCTTTTAACCTCTACTACCTGCCCCCTAAGCTCTTCGTCCACTAAGATACCTACGCGTCTTACTACCCGAGTACCACAACTTGTACCCATCAACATCCCTAGCCTTAGAACCTACCCACTTGGTCTCTTGACACACGCAATATTGATTCTTCTCTTCCTAAGAATCTTTACCAGTTCTATTGACTTACCTTGAAAGGTCCCTATGTTCCACGACCCTACCCTCAACCTATCATCTCTCTTATCCCCTCCCTTAAAACCTCGTACTCCGAATCTCCAACCTAACCCACCCCAACCCCCTAGGACATGACCCAACTCCACCATTAGCCACCCAAGCCACCACTCACGGAAAGAACAGAGAAGGCTAAAAACTGCAATAACTATAAAATGCAAACGCAAAGCATACAACGCAACAAAAATTTCAAGAACAGATGCTAGAAATAATTAGTGAAGATAACCAGACAGCCTAGAAATACCACGCAGCCCGTAGCAAAATAACCAACACAAAATTTAAACAGTGGAGACAATATAAAAAGGCGTGATACAAGATAGTGCGTTAAAATAAAGTTTCGAGGTTAGAAGTCACCGGGATACGTAGATCAAGTATTCAGCTCCTGCTTCCTGCGCTGAAATCCAGCAAATTGGGGTAGATTGGTCGCTGGAATAACGTCACCGGAGTGTCGCCGGAAAGTCGCCGGGTCAGATCTGGTCTTTTTTTTTTTGAATATTATTTTTTGATTGACTTCGATTCTATCCCGTCGCCGGAGTGGAAACGGTAACCCACAGTCCGGCAAGAGAGTGAACCAGCTTTAGGGAAGGAGGGAGGGGGAGAGACGAAGGGAGAGGGAGATGGTATCGTACTTACCTGTCGCCGGCGATGTTCTTACTCCGGCGTCTACTTCGCCGGAGAGAGAGAAAGACGTTAGCCAGAGTAAGAGAGAAAGACGTTAGGTAGAGAGAGACGTTAGGTAGGAGTACTTTGTTTATTATTCGTCTAATGGTTATAATGCTCGTCTTGTTTTAGAATGTGTCATTGTTTGTCGTATTACTTAGTGATAGTCTTGTTTATGTATTATTTGGTGTCTAAATACCTATTGTTTCTTATTCCGTTAACTATTTGTTCTAAATTGTTTTTGTCTTACCAGTGGTCTATCGAAAATAATTTCTCTGTCTCACCTCTGAGGTAGTGGTATGGATTGCACACACTTACCCTCCCTAGACTCAACTTTTGTGGGAATATATTGGGTATGTTGTTGTGTAATTTTACATACCTATAAAATGATATGCCAACTATAAATTTTTTGGAAAGTTTAAATTAATATTTAATTATTGAGTTCTCAGTCAACTTTTTTATTCTTATTCTTATTATTTTTTTTTTTAGTTTTTTCTCTTGTTATGCTTCACTCATCGAATTTAATATGGTGTTATCTTCAGTTTGAGTTTGAATATTTTAAATATTGAATATTTTAGATATGTTATGTGATCTACTCAAAATAGTGAAATTCATATTTGCTAGAACTGATTATATCATCTCATCTTAGAATTTGTGTAAATTTTTATTTAATTTCTGTCTTGCATTATTCTTCATTTTAAAAAATAAGGTATTCTTTTAAACATGACTTTAGATATGTTAGTCATATGTACTCAAAGAGTCAATTCCATGTTTAATGTTACCGTCTTATCTTAGCAATTCCATAATTTTTATTTTTCTTCTGTATCTCGTATTTTTTCTTAATTAAATTAATAAGAGTTATTTTAAATATGGCTATGTTAAATATGTTACTGAAACATACTCAAATAAATAAATTTGTACATATTCATTGTACGTAAGAAAATCAAAGTTCAATTCCAAAAAATATCCCTACATATTGATTGAGCCAAATAACAACAAAAAAGGATAATGAAAATGGTGACCATTTGAAATGAATTTAATTTAATTTAATTTTTATCCGATTTTGAAATTTTAACTCGTTATTATACATAATTTATCTTATTTTTCATTTATCATCCTATCTTTTATGGACAACTTATTATAATTATCTACTTAAATTATTTAAGATCTAACGGTAAAAAAAGGGACGAGATCTTCTTGAGTAAAGTTTCCTCTATTTTTTTCAATGGAGTGGTGGATGATTGTCATATGTTCAATTTAAATTTTGAAGGTTGAGCTTTGTTGAAGCTATTAATAGTTTTGCCTTTGGTTAATAATTAAATATTAATTATAATTTTTTGATTTTTTCTTTTAAAATTACAGCTACTGCGTCACTAAATAGGTACCAAAAATTAAATTTTATATAGACCCTGGTGGTCGGGTCCTTTCCGGAATTCTGTGCATAGCAAGAGTTTTAGTGCACCGAACTGTTTTTTTTTTTTTTTTTAAATAATGATCATGAAAGCTAACTCTCATAGTTGAGTGACTTTTGAAATTACAATAAATTTGAGTGGTTATGGAGGCCAATTACCCAAAGTTGAGCTATTTTTAAAAGACAAAACAAAGCAGGGTGATTATGGAGCCCAATTATCCTAAGTTGGGTGACCATCCAAGCTTCTAACTCCTCCTACACAAAAGGATGGGCCTATTTAGTAGTATAACATACCGCACACTTGATATTTAGAAGCCTTCTATTCCTTGCTGATAATTTTGTTGACTGTAACATACATGTTTCTCTCTCTTTTCTGATCAAAATGAATTCTTCCATGCAGTCTGGTCCTATCTTCTATCAATGCTCTAGTCGATGAAGATGATGCTATAGATTTTGATTCTTTGCAATTGCCCAGTTTCATTTGAAGTATATTTATCAGTTTTTGGTCAAGGAGAAGCTGAGGTCTCATCAACCAACATAGTCCTGGAAAATCTCTACTTGAACTCTGACCAAACCTGCTTACTCTTATTTGTATCTGGTTATTTTCCAGCAAACCGTGTCAGGGTTGACTTTTGGCCGCCTTTTCGGCATTACATTATTCGGTTGCTCTTTTTTTCCTCGGTTCCACGCACTCCTACTTTTGGTTGTGTAGCTCTCGCTGGTGAATGTCCACAAGAGCTATGTGAACTTGTAAATGTCCTTTAGACTTGTAATAGAAAGCCTCATTGTCTCCCGGGCTGGAGATGAGTTGTTTTTGGTTCTCTCTGTTGGTTTTCCTATTGCATTGTTTTGCATAAAGTATACAAGTCAGCTCAGAAGGCCGCTGTGTCCTATTTAAATCCCCCTGCATTTCTGATTATTCTGTTATACAGAAAGAAATGCTGAAGCAAATCTCCAGGCAGAGTTGCCTTATGACAAATAAGGCTCGCGATCAATTATGTGGTTCTGTAAATCCTCAGCCTGTTCTTACTATTACGTTACTAATTGTAATTGAAAATACAACATTGATATCAGTCAAAAAATCCATTTGGATACAATGCATCTGCATCAAGAACTTTTTGTTTGACACATTTTACGAAGTCATCATCTCCCCCTTATGCCATGAGGTCTTTCACTCTGAAAGTTTCATTTGGCTTCCGAAAACATATAAACACTATGAGCAGAGACGTAGAGCCTTGATATGTGTATATCTTGCAATTCAGCGTGCATTCGAATAATAGATTTTGTCGCGATTTATTTTTGAATTGCTTCTACTTCTCGTTGGTTTATGCCTTAATCCTTATTGGTAGAGCCCTTTGAAGGTTTGTCCAGCGTATTTGAGAAATTGATATTACAACAGAATACACCCACAACATATTTGGGAAATTGATATTCGATTGTTAAAATTCAAATATTGATATTACTTCAAGCTTTTTATTGGCTTTTATAAACTTATTAGTTTTCAGTTCCATGGAAATATTAGTCTTTGTTTGCGTTTTCCCTTTTAAAAATTCGTGTAATATTTACAATCAAGATTTGTTATCATTTCAAAGTACTATCTTATCTAAAGTTGTGAACAAATGAAGTTGAAAGGATATCCTTTATTTTTTTACAAGAGAAAGAAACGTTTCTTTAGCAATATTATTTTTTATTACCAAGGTCACTATTATAATTTATAGTTTTACACGATCAATGAATCACATTTTCTTACGCAGTTACTGATAATATTTCAATGATACATAGTTTAAATGTGAACAGATATGTTCCGATCCAACTAACAAGATCGTGTGTCACCTACTCTAATCTACTTGGATAGGAGAACTCTACCATTTATTTAAGAAACATGCGAAAGTCATAAAGAAAATATTAAAACCTTCGTTAACAATTAACATTAGTTACGATACTTCAATTACTCAAGGAATACTACCCTGAAGATTCTAGTCTAGCTAGTACAAGAGCTACTATAAGACAGAGAAAGTAACCAAGATTCAACTTCCACCATAGGAATGAAAAGATAGAAGTTGTTCAAGAATTCTATCATATCAGGCAAGAAACACCAAATGATCCTGCAATTAGATTATGGTAAAATTACATATATACACAAGTTAACTATTAAATATTACATAAAATCCTTATTTTGAAAAGTAATTACAAAAATCTCATATTAATTACAGAAAATCTCTTACTTTTATTCTTTCTCTCTCATCCCCTCATACATACCAAAATAACATTTTTTGCTTCATATTTTGTGCATCATTTTTTTTGCTCCATTTTTTTGCTACTTTATTTACGCCTAGAATCAAGCTAATGTGATCTGGGGAGTTTCAAATTATTAAGTTATCAACCATTAACTGAACAAAGCTCACCAACTTCATTTAATTTTAAGTTTTTTTTTTTCAACTTTACCAAATCAAATTTGGATTCAAATTTTTCTTTGTTGCAGGTATGTACTCATCAAAGTATCCGTTTTTGTAATTCAATACCATTGTGAGAGTAGATTTTTTTCGTATTTTTTCATATATTTCAAAGTCAGATCTTTACTTTTTTTGCTATTTATTTGAAAGTGGTTAATCTCTAAAGTATAAACTTTGTGATGGAGTCTGGTCCGAGCTATATAAGATTACATTGTGAGTTGTATAAGGTATAAACATACATGTGAAACTGTATAAGATTATATTATGACTTGTATAAGGTTTACACATATATGCGAAACTGTTGTTGGTTTAGTGTATAAGATTACATTATACATTCTATTCTATGTATAAGATTACAATATACTTTTGTTAAGATTATATAAAAAAATGGTATCAAATCTTATTCTATGTATAAGATTACATTATACATTTTGTTAAGATTACATTGTGAGTTGTATAAGGCATACACATACATGTGAAAGTATATAAGATTATTTTATGACTTGTATAAGGTTTACACATACATATGAAGGACTGTTGTATTAGGTTGTTCTTTATTTATTTTGGCAGTCTAATTCTATGTTTACCTCTTTTCTTGTGTTTCTTAGATGACTATTGAGAAGGTTTTATTTTAAAGTTTATTATGGGGTAGATCGTTGATGGCTGTTGAGAAGGTTTTATTTTTAAAGTTTATTAGTAGTGAAAAGGATTTGTTAATTGATTAGGGGTATTTAATTAATGGTAAAAAAAGGACTTGTTGATTGTTTAGGAGAAAATAGAAATGTTCCTTGTTTTTACGTGCATAATTATGGAAGAAATCTACTACTTTGTTTAAATTAATATTTGAAGTTTATCATTACTAACTAATTTCATGCCTCCATAAAATTAGTGCATTAATTAATGACGTTAATTGTGAGAGATTATAATGGTATCGGATTTTATTTTCATAATTGTAGGCAAATCGGTTCACCTCATACATTATAGTAACGTAAAAGAGACATAGTAATGTATAAATATTTTTCAAAAATTAGGAGAGAAAAAGTATAACCGGAATCCTATGTAATTACTTTTATAGAGATTGGAATTTATGTTGTTTATCCTTAGATTATACCCCCAAAAATATATAGCAAAAGTAATACCAGTACAGATGACATGTACTGATAAGCATTCATTAGTCGATCCAAATTAAATCACATAAACACCACATAAATATTCAGAAGAATAATCATGCACTTAAGTGTTTTATTAGTTAGAGAGCCTTCTTTCTATTAACTGTTAATCTCCCTAGTTTGACATACTCTTATCAAAAACTCCCTTATCTTTTAGCCAGTCTCACTAATTTGGAAGTCAACCATCGCATCACATTCAACTCTAAGCGACATTTATCAATTCTTTGTCACCCCTAATTATGCGTTTAACACCCACCTAATTAAGGACCCCACTAAAATGTCCATGATCAATTAATTAGCAAGACATCAACACTTCACAATTAATCTTAACAATGTCAACGAGTGAACAAATAAGCATAACCATGTAAATAAGTGCACCCACAAACACTTACCAAATAACTTTACCTTAAATATGTACCAATCAACCTTTTCAAACAACACCTAAGAATTCAATCAAGTGTAAGTCAACATAGACAATATACCAAGTCAAGATGATGACTATGTTTATAGATCAGGTCAACAAATCATGACTTACGACAATACGTTATACCTTGCCTCAAATATATAACTCAGTAAACATCAATAGAAGATATACCATCCATTTATATTTTAGTCCGTACCATTCAAGTATTCAAGTTAATAGCAATAATAACAATAGTCATAAACTCGGTCTACTCAAAAAATCATCAAACTCATCCATACCTTATGAACACATGTTAAGTGTCTTATGGTCGCTCACCAATCATGATCTGTCGGGAACGGGCTTTTGTCCATGTACCAAATATCACATGCATCTAGTGTCTACTAGTCTTATATCAATATCGGCTTATCTCACAAAAATAAGTAAATTCTGTGAAGATGTGCTTTACTGGCTCATCTCACAATAATAACATATATTACAACAACCACAATCATAACGAGAATAAAACAATCACACTTGTACAACCAATAAGACTTTAATATAACCTCATTATATATGATTAACACTTAGGATATCATTCAACAACTTATTCTCCTTAAACATGCATTGTAACAAGTATACAAAGAAATGGTTAACATATAGATATAAGCCAAGTTCAACTACATTTAACCACCATCTACTAGGTCACATGCCACACCAATATTTCATATATCAATTGAGGGCTTATCTAGGACTTTTCAACATCCAAGACATGCATCCACACACTTGGTTTGCATCTTGATACCTCCAATCTTCCATCTTAACCCTAAGTTATCACTACTTCTCTACCTAGCATTTTTATTTAACTTATATTGATTTACCGATCATCTCTAAATTGATCTTCATTGGTTTCTAACACAACTTTTTAGAACAATAACACAATTAACCTCAAATTGATTTAACATTAATAACAATCACCAGTTCATATCATAATCTCAATATTACACACAACATCAAGTCGTATTTAAGAAACTCTAGAATTACTATTTTTATCTATCTGAACATCATTGTTTGCAGGCATAAACATGAAATCTCTCGTCAATTTATATCATGTCTATGTTTCTTATCGCAGGTCTATACTGGTCATTAAATCTAGCATACCTGGACATCAAGTAGCTGCTTCGGGGCATGGATTTGAATTTCTGACTTTGTACTAGTGATTTTTTGCATAAGAAAATAATGGATTTTACTCCGCTCAAGTGTATTCCCCTCTCTCTCCATTGCACGAAGATTATGAGGAAACTCTAAGGAGTTTTTTAGAAGTAAACCTTGTCCTATTTGTAACTGTAGAGGAGAAAGAAATTAAAGAAAAATGGGGAACAGATTCTAGTCCTCAGTGTCCCGCTATAGCGTCTGTTAGGCCTCTACCACGGCACCGTTGTAGCGGAAGAATTTTCGTTATAGCGAAATGACGTCAACTCACCTCAAAATTTAAATTTAAATTTATTTCAACTTAAGTCTTCATGCACCCATTCAAAACTATATTTTACAAAATTCTCTTACCCGTGTCCCTGGACAAGCTGTGTTTAGTAACGACAAGACAAGTCGTTACAAGACGCAAAGATGGCTATGATTACAAATGCTTTGCGTCTTAAAGTTTGTATCTTGTCTTCAAGACATTGTAATTTTAGTCTTTTTTTTTTACAATAGCATGCATATCAAGTTTTATTGAATGAAAGAAGTATTTTGTAAAAATTATATTTTCTTTTGTAGATCTATGTCTTCATTAGGAACCCACAAAAAAAGTAGTTTGTTATAGAAATACTTGACACTTGCATTATAAAAAGAAAATAAATTGATGTATGTAAATCAATCATGACTGCATGTACAAATACCCTTTGTTTGATTCAAACTTATGAATCATTTATTTGTGAATTTGACAAAAAAAATATTAGTTTAATTAAGAATATATTATTGTATTATACTTACTAGTAGATGAACCATTCGATGCATGAATTTTTTGAAGAAAAATTATAAATATTATTATTTTATTAAACATTGTTTGTATTTTAGCTATGATCACCTATAACTGTAATTGTATAAAAGAATCTATAGAATTTCTATTAAAACAAATCTTTTATTTTATTAATTTATATTGATGGATCCAAGACTTAGATTAGAACAACAGGAGGAGGAGAATCAGGGCACTTTCCTATTAGGATGAAGTTGCACCAAGGATTAGTTCTTAACCATTTTCTATATGCCTTTGTGATGGATGAGTTGACACAGTTTATTCAGGATAAGGTGGCATGGTGTATGTTAAATAAACTTAAGGGATTCCCGTGTACTCCACAAGTATATGGTCACTAAGACCAACCCTCATGTCGACAAACATAAGTTTTTAGTTTCTTTCCATCAGACTCACACCTTCAGGGTTAGCTATCACAACCGCCATTATTGCCTAATTAAAACATTTAGCATATAACCAAACCATCAACTCCAAGAGCCAATTATCAAGGCATTATAAAGTGGTATCATCATACCGACTATATCCCGAGAGCAATGTCATTTAGCCAAGTCTTAAGGGATTTCCATGTACCCCACAAGATTTCTAATTAAACCAAAGCCATGGCCACCAAGGTCTTTCCAAACCATTTAAAATCAACCAAACCACTTTAGGTTCTATTACCATATTATAAAGTGCAAAGGTTTCTAGAATAATCAAACTATGTGACAAAATCCTTCCCATTGGTATTTTAACAAACATGTTGAGGGTATATAATTTCCAAAGCCAAAATCAAGTATAAATTGACCATTCCCATGCAACCATATGTTCAAACCATAACTATTACATGAAAAAACATAAATAAATCCAACCATGAACAACCAAAACCCCCCAATATCTATTTCAAAACCAAAACAAATCCACAATAATACCATGAAAACCATTCATTAAAACATACTTTTAGTTGAACTAACAATGAGGGAGGATTAACATGCATTAGACACCAAGGAAGACGGCGAGAAACTACCCTTGAGAGCGTTAATTGGATAGCTTGATGAAACCCTAGCCAAACCTTCTTAAGAAGTTTTTGAGAGAGTTTAGAGAGTGTTTTAATATTGATAAGTGTAGAATGAATGCCCCAAAAGTGTTATAAGATGTGGGGTCTTAAGGGCTTAAGGGTAGAAATGTCCAAAATACCTCCTGCTTAAAAGCTATAGAAAACTCGTAGGTGGATGTGAGTAGATCCTCCAACTCATCACCACAACATACAAGTGGTACCCTCAAGCCGTCACTAAGTCAGAATGTTGGACCCCATATTCTGTCTAACATACGACTTCTTTGCCCAACCCGTCACTATACCATGCGACTAGTATCATCAAGTTATATCCTAAGCAGAACATCAAGGGCTAGACACTGGACACCATATGATTAGAGTCAACCCTTTCGTTACATTAATATACGAATCATATGATATAGATCTAACAATGAAAATAAAAAATAACCTAAAGAAAAGAGATGAAGATGACCAAACACTAAGAAGGTAACAATACACACAGATTAAGAGACAAAAACACAAGCTAAGAACATAAAATTGAAGATAGATAGTGAGACATAACAATCACAATACAATAAGAACCCACTAAATCTTGCAATAGAAACACCACACTCTTACGTTGACACAAAAGGAACTCAAACCTCCCCAAAGCACCAACGTTTCTAAGCCAATTTGCAATCCAAGTGAATCCACACTCAAGGTTACCCTAGTTTCAATTACGACTTTTCCAAGCCCTACATTACAAACACTCTCTCTCAAGAGAATTGTCTTTCAATATTCATCAAAACTAATGAAAAGTAAAAGTCTAATTGTCTATTTGTAGTTATTACAATCAAATACTAAAATATCCTTAATGAAGGGAGATCCTATGGAGTGTAAAAAACAGGCTTCAAAAGACCACAATGCCCTTAATGAGAAGGCAAGGGGTGGCTTTGGAATGCATGGACCCTTCTTCTTTCTTCAACTTAAGCAAAGACTTTGAAATTGTTCAAAAGGTCTTCACCCACTTGTAATCTCGAGATTGGTCCTTTGAGGAAGATCTTGTACTCTTTATACTCGTATCATCCTCCCCATCTTGAAAGGAATTTGACCTCAAATGCATACCTTGCAAAACCAAAGAGAGGACAAACAAGCACACAATCCTCATGGTATGAGGGTTAGTATTAGTACCACAAATATCATCATGCCAAGGTTGTTCACACTTGAAATACATCCACGGGTCCTTTGTGTGGGACATGAAAAGCTTAGCATAGATGGCACAAAGGGCATGGATAAGGTAAATATCAAAGAATAAGAAACACAAACCGAGACAATCCATTCCCCACCCCAATAGTGCACCGAGATCAAATGGAATAAGTATCCAAGGAAATAAGTCGAGACTACTCATTCCTTCCACTAGAGTATCATACTTACAATCATACAAGACATTTGTCTTTAAGAGAATACTAACATTCAAGAATAAAGGGTTGTGGCCTAAAAGTCCTCCCTCAAAAACAAATATGCCATTATTCACAACCTTTTCATACATATGATCACTATGAACAAAGCTAATAACAAGGTTTTCACCACACAAGGACTTCAAAGGATCATGTCCATTATCATGATCAACACTATAGGCATCAACACTAACTTGATAATTTTCAATCAAACCATTTACATGCTCAAGTAGTGAACTATACTTAAGATTAAATTGATCATCATAAACACCAAAAGTACTACCAAGGAAAGGTGCATACACTTCTACACTAAGTAAACCCAAAACTACAACACACTATCTACTACTAGCCACATCACGATATTGTAAGCTTAAAAGAGTGTAGAGAGTTGCATTGTTACCTCAGTTTGTACCATGGAAGTCCACATGCTTCTTTAGGAAACTTTCATTACAAGGGAATGTGTCAAGAATCCCTTTTTGGATCATTTCTTCTTCACCCTTCCAAAAGTTGGAACTCTCGGCCAAGGGTTTCAATAGCTCATCAACCATGTGTTTGGGTGGAACTCCTTTTGGATCCTTCTTTGATAGTATATGACCTTGAACCTTCACATAAGAAGAATCAATGCTAGTCAAAAGTATAGCATTTGGGTTGGTGAGTAACAAGGGTCCTTTGAGGGCAAGACCCATAATCAAGTGTTTCTTTCCCTTTCAAACTTCACTACCCGCGACTTTTCTTTCCTTTTCTCTCTTTTCTTTCTTCTTCAAATCCCCCACTGGTTGACGAATTTCATTTACTTTAGATGGTGAAAGAGGATGGAGAGTGAAACTTCAGCCATGAGTGCAACTCCCACTATTAATCACTGTGGTACACACACCATCCTTGATAAGGCACTTGGTATGAAATAGGTTCTCTCTTTGAATTGGACCATCTATTGCCTTGCTCACCATGACCCTTCTCACCACAAAGTTTGGAAATTGACACTCACCATCTTGTGTCCAAGTGTCTTTTTCTTTACATTCTTCTTGTACCTTACCATCAATTTTCTCTTCATCTTGAGGCTCGACTTCATTCTCCTCGGATTCTAACTCTTCCCCTTCTTTAATCAAGTAGTCATAATTGTAAGAACCATAACCCTCTTGTTCCCCTCTACCATAGTATTCTACTTGGATGGGGTGATTTCAGATTAGTGGAGCTTGGAGAGGAGGCATTGGATTTAGTGAATGATGGATTTGGATTTATGGCATTGGATTTTGTGGAGTGTAGGGTCTTTGGTCAAGTGGATTTGGGACTTGGTAGTTTGGATTTTTTGGATGTTTTGGTGGACATAGTCTATCACAACCCGCATTCAATCTAGCCATGTCACGGGAAATGGCTTCAAAACGAGCCAATATAACATTAGTGGCATTGTTGTCCATGGCTTGGGAAGTTGAACCCTCGGGTTCCATAGCTAAAGTACCTAAAATCAAAGAACAAACCTACAAAACGAGCAAACAAGTTAGTTCAAATAACCTCACCACGTTCACTCTCAGTGTTTACCTCACACTTGGTTTCACAAGTGTTGAAAATTCAGCTTGTACTTCGTGAGTGGTTAAGGGATGAGTCTACTTTTGCCAGGAATAGGTTTTTGTTTGAGTTGACTCAAAGAAAATTTTCTTTCAGACTTGAAACAACAAGATTCATCGAATTACAAAATGATAAAAGCACTCAAAGAATGTTAACATGAAAGAAAAAGGACTCTAAACTAATTCTCAACCTAGTAGGAAGTTACTAGTTTGCTAATTAGTGATAGAATCAACAAAATGTAACTATGAAACAATAATAGAAACTAGGAAATCTAAGTTTGAGCTACAATTTGCTTGTTTACAAAAATGGTGATGTGGCACCTCATGATTGGACGTCGACTTTGCAAATTTTTGAACTTTAATTTTTTTTGCGTCTCGGCCAAACTTCAATTAAGAGATTGAGGGACGAAATTTGAGGGGGAAAATCCAAGTTTTGGAGCCTTTTCAAGCTTCAAAATGAATTTGAATTGAATTGGTCCCCCACCTTGTACTTTCTATTGTACTTAAATATTCCTTTGTTCCCTCTTCTTTTGGATGACTTAGAATATGCTAGGAATATTCTTTGTACAAACTATTTTAGTTTTTTTTGTGGATCAAACACCCTCTTTCTAAATGTTCTTCTTCAACAATCTATGAAGATGAAGAAGAACAACATGAATATTCAAGAGTTAACCAAGTTTGACCATAAGGCAAATGACCTCCTTCAAATTTTCTTGTAGATCTAGGTTCCCTTTGCCAAGCCAAGCACAAATAACACAAAATCTCCTTCAAAACGTCACAACCACCATACACCACATGAAATCCGCCTTCACAAAGCTTCAAACTCAAGTCTAACAATGGTGGAATGCTCAAAACAACCCGGATCTTGCTCAAACCTTAGATCTATACTCTATTAGTGCCAGGGAACAAGGATTTAGCACTAGAAACTCACAAAACACACAAAAATTACCTAGATATAAGTTTTAAAAATATTACCAAAGTACAAAAACATGAACAATAATTTTTTTTGATTTTTGGATTTTTAACACTCTTTTTGTGTTGATTTTCTCAAGGTAATAACAATCCAAGACTTAGAGTTGTAGGACCAATTATAAAACATGGCTCTTGATACCAAATGATATTGATCTAACAATGAAAATCAAAAATAAACTAAAGAAAAGAGATGAAGATGAACAAACACTAAGAAGGCAACAATACACACGGATTAAGAGACAAAAACACAAACTAAGAACATGAAATTATAGATAGATAGTGAGACATAACTATCACAATGCAATAGGAACCAGGGTGTGTATCAAACCCCAAAACCCACTAAATCTTGCAATAGAAACACCACACTCTTATGTTGACACAAAAGGGGCTCAAACCTCCACAAAGCACCAACGTTTCTAAGCCAATTTGCAATCCAAGTGAATCCACACTCAAGGTAACCCTAGTTTCAATTATGGATTTTCCAAGACCTACACTACAAACACTCTCTCTCAAGAGAATTGTCTTTCAATATTCATTAAAAACTAATGAAAAATAGAAGCCTAATTATCTATTTATAGTTATTACAATCAAAGACTAAAATACCCTTAGTGAAGGGGGCTCCCATGGAGTGTAAAAGAAAGGCTTCAAAAGAGCACAATGCCCTTAATGAGAAGGCAAGGGGTGGCTTTGGAATGCATAGACCCTTCTTCTCTCTTCAACTTGGGCCAAGACTTGTAAATTGTTCAAAAGGTCTTAACCCACTTGTAATCTCGATCTTGGTCCTTTGAGGGAGATGTTGTACTCTTTGTACTCCGATCACTCTCCTATCTAGGATAGAACTTGGCCATCAACACTAGACCTGTAATCGTAACCGCACCATATGATTCATATGTTGAGTTGTTACAAGAACAACAAGCTCAAAGCTCAGGAAATTTCCAAGGGCCAAAAAACAAGGTGTTTTAATTCTCTCTCATTTGGATCATTCGTCCTCAAATGATAGAACAAGGAAGTACAAACACGATTAAACCCCAACACCACTGCTCTGACCTTTAACTAAGTTAGAAAACAAAGATGCAAGGAAATCAATATTTTCTTTAACTAAGTTAGAAAACAAAGATGTTACGAAGAATACATACCTTACGCATGAATTTTCATAGCGAAAAACAAGAACAGATACTTGGACTTCATGTCCTCTTCAACTTTCCAAGTAGCCTCTTTAACCCTGTGGTTCCTTTATTGAACCCTTACCGAGGCCAAGTCCTTGATCCGTAACCAACGAACCTACCAATCAAAGATCTCAATTGGGATCTCCTTATAAGATAAAGAATCCAAAATACCAATATCCTTGATAGGCACAATTTGTGATAGATCACCATTACACTTCCTCAACATAGAAACATGGAACACCAGGTGAATGGAGCTCAAAATAGATGGCAACTCCAACTCATACATAATATTACCAACCCTTCTCAGAACCAAGTACGGACCAACATATCGGGGACTGAGCTTTCCCCTTTTCCCAAATTTCATTACCCCCTACATGGGAGATACCTTCAAGAACACCCTATCCCCAACCTCAAACTCTAACTTTCTTCACCTCACATCTGTATAGGACTTTTGGAGACTTTAAGCCTGAATAACCTTTACTTTCTCCTTGGGTTGGTGAACTAAATCTGGGCCAAATATATCTGCCTCGCCAACTTCAAACCACCCAATAGGAGACCTACAGCTCCTACCATACAAAGTTTCAAACGGAGTCATTCTAATGCTAGAGTGATAGCTATTATTATAGGCAAAATCTATAATAGATAAGTGCTCAACCCAACTACTACCATAGACAATCATGCAACTGCAAAGCATATCCTCTGTTTGAATATTCCTTTCTGCTTGCCTATCCAACTATGGGTGAAAAATAGTACTAAGACTCACCTTGATCCCCATACCTTTCTGAAACGACTACCAAAAGTAAGATGAAAACTACGTACCATGATCTGAGATGATAAAAACAGCTGCCTTATGCAACTTTACAATCTCATGGAAATACAACCTTAATAATCCTTAGCTGAGAAATTAATCCTCACCGGCAAGAAGTGAGCAGACTTTGTCATCCTATCCACAATCACCCAAACTGAATTAAACTAATTCCGAGACTGAGGAACACCGGTAATGAAATCCATATTGATCACTTCCCACTTCTACACAGGTAGCCTCATATGCTCTACTTTTACTTGTTGACATACCATGTACTTAGCCATAAAACTAGCCACATCCTACTTCATATTGTTCCACCAATACATCTCCTTAAGGTCATGATATATTTTTGTCAAACTAGGATTAATAACATAGTGTGACTCATGGCCTCAGCCAAGATCCTCTCTCACAAACCATCGATGTCAGGAACACATAATCTCCCTAGGTAACGCAAGTTATCATCATCACTAATATCGAAGGACATCACTTTATGCCCACCTACCTTGATACAAACCAACTATCAAACACATGGGAACGATTCAAAAATAGCCAACAACCCAAACTAAGATTACAACAAAAATAAAGGATAGATAGATAGTGAGACATATATAATTAAAAAAAATAGGAACTAAAGTGTGTATCAAACACTAAAAATCCTAAATACTCACAATAACAAGGCCACACTCTTATGAAGACCTCAAGGGAACCATAATCCCCAAGCAACCTTTGTTTCTAAATGGGTAACCAACACCAAATGAATCCACGTTCAGCCACAAGTGAATCTACACTTGTCATAAGTGAATCCACACTTGTATAAATACTCTCTAAGAGATATATCTCAAAATATAACCAAAGTTATCTACAAATGAAGGAAAACGTAGCTTTTTATAGGCCAAAGGCCTTTATTACAAAATGGGCCCAAAAATGACCCTAAATATCAAGGGGCCCAAAAGTGACCCAAAATACCAAATGCCCCACATGTGGGCCAAAACTCCCTTCCTTTTCTTTATGGACATCGTACTCTCCATGCTATATTTCAAACACGTCATGTCTCAATACTACAATGGAGGACATCATCAAATATTGCCTTTGCCGTGCTCCAAGCAATCCTTCAATCATAAAATTTCTTCCTTGAGATGATCAAGTCGTGGATCCTTAGGTTTGGTCCTTGAAGCAGAGATCCTAAAAGAGTGGAGCCAATTTGGCTCGTATCATCCTCCCTTTCTTGAAGAGGATTCGTCCTCGAATCCAACTCATTTTTAACTTTTCATCATACCTCCCAAGCTTGGAATCCTTTGGTAAGAACTCCGTTAGGACTTTAAGCTCCTTTTTAGAAGGCATTCTCCTTGCATCCTCCTTTGAGATTATTTGTTAATGAACCTATGCAAATGAAGGAGTGATGCTAGGTAAAATGCTAGCATCATGGTTAGCGAGTGACAGTGGTTCCATATTGGAATTGGTATTTTCAATTTGGATTTGGATTGGTTGAATAAGGTCTTTGGGAACTTGGTTTGTAGTGGGTTAGGTAGAGGGAACATGTTCTTGAGGTGGAATCGGGTGTGGTCTTTGGTAATGGGGTGTTTGGTAGTGAGGTGTATGGATTTGTGGGTTTCCTTGATAGGGTGGATAGTATGGTGTTTGGGTTTGAGGAGTAAAACATGTCACCTTTTACAAATTCCCTTTCAAGCGTGACCCATCCTCCTTCCAACTATTCAATTAGTGTCGCCAATCCATGAGGGCTTTCAATATGGTTTCAGCGGTTTCTCCACCCATAGCTCCTTAGAATAATTGAGAAAAGGGATGAAATAACTATTGATGATGCGTTTGAAGGTCAAACGACTTGACTCGATGAAGAGAGGCACAATGAAACACACAAAGAATGCTAACACGAAGAAAACAGATTCAAAAACTAATCCACAACCTAGTAGATGATTACTAGTTGCTAATTAGTACTACAGACAAGAAATGAAACCAAAGAAACAAGGAAAAGAAACTTAGAAATCCAAAATTTGAGCCTAAGGTTATTTTTGAAGGATGATGATATGGCAGCCTCTTATTGGACGTTGAAATGTAGTTGAAATTTTGGAAATTTTCTTGTTTCCAATTCACATTGATCAATATTCAATTGGAAGAGTGGAATTTCGGTTTTTGGAGGGAAACAACAAGACTGGAGCCTTTTCAAAATTCAAAAAGGGTTTGGCTTTCCTTGCACCTTTTTGGCAAATCACCCTTTTGAAAGCCTTTTAACTCTTTCCTCTTTTGTAAGTCTTGGAATGTGCCCTTTCTCTCTTTTGGTTAAACAAGACTTTTGAAAGCCTTTTGTCCCCCTTTTTTGGGATGTCTTAGGATTATGTTTCAAGACTAACAAAGGACACACTTTATTTCTCCACTCTTTAAGATCAAACAACACACTTTGAATGTTCTTGTTCATCAATACATGATGAACATGAAGAACAACAAGAACATTCAAAAAATAGAAACCAAGAAATAGGAACTAAAGTGTGAATCAAACACTAAAACCCCAAAAATTCCCACAATAACAACACCACACTCTTATGAAGACCTCAACGGAACCGAAATCCCTAAGCAACCTTCATTTCTAAGCGGGTAACCAACACCAAATGAATCCACGTTCGGCCATAAGTGAATCCACACTTGTATAAACAATCTCTAAGTGATATCTCTCAAAATATAATCAAAGTTATCTATAAATGATGGAAAACCTAGCTATTTATAGGCCAATGGCCTTTATTACAAAATGGGCCCAAAAGTGACCTTAAATATCAAGGGGCCCAAAAGTGACTCAAAATACCAAATGCCCTACATGTGGGCCCAAATGCCCTTCCTTTGCTTTGTGGACCTCGCACTCTCCACGCTATCTTCCAAGCGTGTCGTGGCTCAATACTACAATAGAGGGCATCATCAAATATAGCCTTTGCCGTGCTTCAAGCAATCCTCCAATCACATATTTCTTCCATGAGATGATCAAGTTGTGGATCCTTAGGTTTGGTCTTTGAAGCATAGATCCCAAAGAGTGGAGCCAATTTGGCTCATATCATACCTCACCCTTGATCCTCATCAAGACAGAATCTAACGCTTGCTTCTCCTTAATTTCAGCACTAAGAGATGACTGCACCACCTTTCGAACAAACACACCACTCTCCTTAGAGTCCAAGAGATAAACTCCAAGGTTAGCCAAATGGTGAATATCCTTTATCAACTCCTACTTCTTCTTATCCACATGAGCTAGACTCCCTATGGATAACCTGTTAAGAGCATCAACAACTACATTAGCTTTACTTGGATGGAAGTGAAAACACATCATAATCCTTGAGGAGATCAAACTATCTTCTTTGGATGAGGTTAAGCTCTTTCTGAGTAAATATATACCGCAGGCTCTTATGATCAGAAAAGATACCCATACGAAATTCATACAAATAGTGACACCAAATTTTCAATACGAACACCATAGCTAATAATTCCAAATCATGTGTCAGATAATTCCTCTCATGCACCTTTAACTGTCTAGATGTATAAGATATTACTTTGCCATGTTGAATCAAAACAAAACCAAGCCCCACACAAGACACATCAAAGTAGACCACAAATCCATCCGTGCCTTCCCAACAAATTAAAAATTGGAGCCGAAGTTAGCTTATCCTTCAACTTTTCAAAGCTACCCTCACAAGCATCAGACCATAGGAACTTTACCTTTTTCTATGTCAACTTAGTCGACGGGGAAGCTATAAAAGCAAAACTCTCCATAAACATCTGTATTAACCAGCTAAACCTAAGAAGCTTTGAGTATCAATTGGATTCATGGGTCTAGGCCACTTCTTAACCACTGGGACTTTCTTTGGATCCACCATGATCCCTTCACTAGAAACGATATACCCCAGAAAAGTGACAACGTTCAACTAGAATTCACATTTCAAAAATTTAGGATACAACAGCTGCTCTTTCAAGGTATGCAACACCATACAGAGGTGATCAACATGATCCACCTCACTCATAGAGTACATCAGAATATCATTTATGAATAAAATGATGACAAATCTAGAAATTGATGAAAGACCATATTCCTCAAATCCATGAATGCCACTGGGGCATTGGTCAGCCCAAAAGACATAATCAAAAACTCAAAATATCCATACCGAGTACGGACAGTAGTCTTAGGGATATCCTCCTCCATAATCTTTAACTCATGATACCCGGATTGAAAATCAATTATGGAGAAACTTAGCACCCTAAAGCTGATCAAACAAATAGTCTATCCTTGGAAGAGGATACTTATTCTTTATCGTTTCCTTATTCAACTACCGGTAATCAATACACATCCGAAGGGAACCATCCTTTTTATACACGAATAATACAAGTGCACCTCACGAGGACACACTAGGATGAATGAAACCCTTATCTAAATGATCTTTTAGTTGCTCTTTAAGATCCTTCAGCTCAGCTAGAGACATTCTATATAAGAGAATAGAAATAGGACGAGTGTTTGGAGCAAGATCAATTCCAAACTTAATCTTCCTATCATGAGGGACACAAGAAAGGGCATCAGGGAAAACCTCAAGAAATTGATTCACCACCGGAATGAAATCCAAAGAAGGACCCTCCGAGTTAGAATTTTTAACCCAGACTAGATAATAGAGACTCCCTCTGGAGATTAATCTCCGAGCTCTAAGATACGATATGAACCTCCCCTAGGATTTAGGGTACCACCCTCCCACTCAATAATTGGGTCATTAGGGAATTTAAAGACAACTCTACCGGTCTGACATTCTAGAGATGCATAGCATAAATGCAACTAATCCATACCCAATATGACACCAAAATCAACCATGTCTAATTCAAATAAATCCACCAGAGTCTTCCGACCACTCACAGACACCACACAACCCTTATAGGCTCTTTTAGCCACCACAAAGTCGCCCACCTGGGTAGGAACAAAAAAATAGTTCAAAATAAACTCGGGACCTAAATGAAAATGCACAACCACAAATGTGATCACATAAGAGAGTGTGGACTCATGAGAAAAGAGTTTTAACATACCATTCACGACATCAGGCGATGCCTCGGACTCCTCTCGGGTAGTGAGATTATAAAAATAGTTCGAACTAGTGTCGGATCAAGATGGTGCACCCTTTGGTGCCGGAGCTGATGAAGAGGCAACCAGAGAAAACCTCACCAACATTATAGTTTCTAAGCATATGCCATGACTGATCACAGTTGAAACACCTATCTCTTTCCTCATCACAGAAACCCCAATGCAAATGACCAAAAACTTGTAGGAAGGATATGATGAAGTTGACTGGGCGCCACTAGCCTGAAATTGGGCACCCTGTGCGCTAAAATTATTGCCACTATAAAAATGCTTGTCACCCAATGGCTTTGGGTTGGGAGAATTAGCCGTCGAGTAAGTCCTAGAATTGCCATACTTCTTCTTGGTCCACCTACCACCATCCCTTTCACTCTGCTATTGGCCACCACCCTGCTAAAAAAATCTAAACTTCTTGCTATGCCTCTCTTCTTTCTTAACCTTCTTCTTCTTCTCTCTCTCTACCTACTGTATGTACACAACTAACCTGGAGATGTCCATGTCCTTGTTCAATAAGGCAAACGTGCTCTCCAAGATCAAATCTTGGGATAAATCGGAAGTGAACTTCCTTATTCTAGAAACCAAATCTGGAGCATACTAAGATAACTGGTGAACTTTGAGGCATACACCTTGATCGATATCTTGCCTTGCTTCAGATTAACAAACTCTTCTACCTTCCATTCCCTTAACTCCTAAGAAGCGATCTAGAAAAACATTAGATAAATCCTCCCATAGAGACAACTCAACATCGTCACCCCTAGCCTAATCCCATTTCTTGTACCATTGGTATGCCATATTTTTCAACTGGTAGACGGCAAATTCCACGCCCTCCATATTCGTGGCATGCATAACACAGAAGATCTTTGCCACCTCATCCAGAAGACCCTGGGGATACTCCTCAACCCTAATAATAATAAAGGTCGAAGGATTCAACCTCATAGACTAGACAACCAGAAGATGGAGTAACAGGAAGATCACGCTTAGATTGAGAAGCTACCAACTGTGCAACATATGAATAGACTGACGAAACCAATATTTGTCACTTCAGCCCGAGGAGCTTGCGGAGGACTAAAGGGAACCGATGGAACTACAGGACAATCAGGAACTAGACCTCTAGACCTGGTCTGGACCCTATAAATAGAACACGTTCCATCAATATTATCCTTAATTGGGACAGAGGGAGTTTTTGTTAGCTTTAGATTATCGAAGAGGGATGATATGAAAAGAGAACAAATGAGAAGTAGAGAAGATTTCAAAATCTTAGACTCTACAACTTGAAAATAGAACACAAAAAAGAGAAACATTCCTAAATGCCTTGTAGCCTCCCCCTTATGAGTGTGGTGCGCTTCACACCTTTAAAAGAAACTCTACTCGACATGGATTTATGACCTCCGAATTGACCATGAACCTAGGGCTCTGATACCAATTTGACATGACCCAAACTAGGGCCTAGTCATGTCGGGTGCCTCAAGCCCAACCGGGATCAAAGACCACCCTTAATACCTAACCATGACCACCCTGCACCCTATGTCAGATAAATTTTGAACATATAACAAGATATAATAATAATAATTCAAAGAAATTAATTAAAGTTTGTAACCATAATCAAATAACCTACCCACCCTAATGAAATATCCAACCGGTGCCCACCCTAATGAAAATACTAATACCAAGGCTGACACCAATACCGACACTGCCCATGCCTATAGTAGTCCAACAAAGCCTCTAACCAAAATCAAATAACATCGGTCGGTATATGCCCCCAACTATAGCCTAAACCAAAATCCAAGAAATAGATATAACAAAAAGAAGTCCATAGCCTAAAATGGAGTCTTCCGGAGTTTGAAAGACCACCACTTGAGTCTGACTCAAAACTGTCCCTGAATCCAAGTCACTAAGTAGGAGGAATAGTAGTATGGCTGGTTCCTGCATCGCATAGGGATACAACACCCGAAGATGGTTAGCGGAGTGAATTCTAGCATGTACTTAGGGATAAAATAAAATAATGCAGTAATTCAAAACCAAAGTAAACAACCATATGCAATCACATATATACATATATATACCTTGTTGCGATAGGGAACAAGATTTATCATTCCTTCAAAACCTTTTAACCTGGGTTGTGTAGCCTTATATTCATAATCAACCTATGGTCTATATGGGTCCAATATTACCTACTAAACGGTCCCTAGTATGTGTAGCCACATGAATCAGAGATATCATAGGGGCTGGAGATCCCCGTGTACCCTTCTCCCTCCATGATACATATTTAAAAGTATAAAATTGGGGATTTTCGTGTACCCCATAAGCATATCATCACCAATACCAACCCTCTTGTCGGCAAACATGAGTTTTCAGTGTCCGTCCATCGGACTTACACTTTCACGATTAGTTATCACAACCCACCATTATTGCCCAATTAAAATATTTAGCATATAACCAAACAACCAATTCCAAAATTCAATTATCAAGGAATTATAAAATGGTATCGTCATACTGACTATAGCCTGGGAGCAATGCCATTTAGCCAAGTCTTAGGGGATTTCTATGTACCCCACAAGATTTTTGATTAAACCAAAGCCATGGCCACCAAGGCCTTTCTAAAACATTTAAAATCAACCAAACCACTTTAGGTTCCATTACTATATTATACAATACAAATGTTTCAAGAATAGTCAAACTATGTGACAAAATCCTTCTCATTGGCATTTTAACGAACATGTTGAGGGCATATAATTTCCAAAACCAAAATGAAGTATCAATTGACCATTCCCATTCATCTACATCTTCAAACCATAATCATAACATGAAAAACCATAAATAAAACATGGGAAAACATTATCCAAAACAACCAAAAACCCTCAGTATCTATTTCAAAACCAAAACAAATCCACAATAATACCATGAAAACCATTCATTAAAATATACTTTCAGTTGAACTAACAATGAAGGAGGAGTAATATGGATTAGATACCAAGGAAGACAGTGAGAAACCACTCTTGGGAGTGTTAATTGGATAGCTTGATGAAACCATAGACAAATCTTATTGAGAGGTTTTTGAGAGAGTTTAGGGAGTTTTTAATTTTTCTAAGTGTAGAGTGATTGCCCAAAAAATATTATAAGACGTGGGGTCTTAAGGGCTTAGGGAGGGAAATGTCCAAAATACCCACAACTTAAAAGATGTAGATAACTTTCAAGTGGATACGAGTGGACCCTCCATCTCATCACCATAACATAGGAGTGGTACCCTCAAGTCGTCACTAGATCAGAAAGTTGGACACCACATTTTGTCCAACTTATGACTCCTTTGCCCAACCAGTCACCATACCATACGACTAGTACCATCACGTCATATCCTAAGAAGAACATCAAGGGCTAGACACTGGACAACATATAATTAGACTCAACCCCCTCGTTACATCAACATACGAGTTGTATGGTGCCTCTTGTATCTAAGAAAGAACTTGGACAGCAACATCTAACCAACATATGACTAGGGTCCCTAGAACCATAACCACACCACATAACTCATATAGTGAGTTGTTACAAGATCAGTGAGCTCAAAGTTTAGGAAATTTCCAAGGGCCAAAACCCAAGGTGTTTTAGAAAGGCTAGTATATTGGGTATGGGACAATCTAAAGGTAGGCCTAAAAGTATTTGGAAAAGTGATAACGCTCACCTATACCATATAAAGTGGTAATGGTCATTGTCAATAACTCAAATTTTGTTTAGGTCGAATCCACAAGGAGTGAAAATTAGAATTCTGGCTATGATAGTGATTGCTGTAAATGATCCTCTTTCTATACTTGTCCTTCAGTTGTGTAATTTTCTTCTTCTCCTTGTTCCTTTTCAGCTCAATTCCACATCATTCTATCTCATCACCTGTATGCCTATAAAATATGAAAATTAGTGCATTTAATGATAATATTGTCTCATTTATGTCTTCAAATCATAGTAGTGTGAATGAATGATAAGTGAAAATGAGCCCTAAATACACCACTCATCAACACCCCCAACTTAAAGCTTTACTTGCCCTCAAGCAATACTACTTCTTACCATGAGATTATGCATATTTATGCCTAAATTGAATGACCCAATAATCATAATAACTTCAAGCTTAGTTAATACCATAATTTAGCTTTTCAAACATGGGCAAAACTATCTTCATGATACCCCTCATCATAAAACATGATATTTAAAGGATTCAAGAGACTTTAAAGAGCAACCATGAAACAATCACTAATACTTTAGAAATGACTCACCTTTGACCTCAACTTGATTATACTCCTTTTTGTCTTATTTTGTGGGAGATGACAAAATCACCCACCTTGACTTGTTTACATGCCTTCTCACAAGAAAGAAAATTCCAAACACCAAGCCATCAATTATGCAACAAGAACTTTAAGTGTAAAACACACACTCTCTCTCAAAAACTCTCAATGCTAACAAGTACCATGCCATAGGCTTGCCCCTATTTTCAATCACCACTACAATGAAAATACTTGGTTGGAAATCACGAAGGGCTTTTTGAGTCTATAATGTAGGTTCAGGATAGGGAAGGATAAAATTTAGGAACAACATGGCTATACCCTCCCTGAACATATACATAACACTATTCCATCAAACTTTTGATCATGGGTGCCACTTTTTTTTGTTTTTACTTTTACACATGTGTCTACAAGTATTTCCTTGGTTCACCCAATTTATTTTCATTTTTTTTCTTGCACTCTTTCTGTTTCTTTTTCCTTTATTGGATCCTTTTTTTATTTGTTCTTAATACTTAAGATCATAGGTACTCACTTATAACTTTGTGGTCCAAAGTTACCTTTTTCAACACCACCCCAACTTAGGCTTTTAGCATCGAGTTGCAATTTTAAGTTCAAGAAGGGTAGGGATCAAAAGAGGGATAAAAATTAAAAGGCTCACGGCTTGCAATGTGTTTGTCAAAGAAAGTTCTAAAGGCTCAAAGTGGGTGATTAGGGATAACATCTATGCAAGGGTAGGCTTGTTAGGTTAAAGTGGACTTCTAATGTCACAAAGATGGCCTAAGATCATATCCCCAACCAAGTACAATAAAAAATAGCCTTGAGAGACTAATGTGGCCAGTTCTAGATGGTACAAGTACACATGAGATTTGGAAAAATAAGCTCACAACACATGGCATGAAAATTCACCAAGGAGGCTATATTTACCCTTCCGCTAGAGACAAAATGGAGTATCTACCAATTTTACAAGCTAAAATTTTTGGAGTCACAAAAAAAGAGAAAAAAATGTCGATACAAGGTTTCTCACCTTCGTGCCCTCGATTTTTTTGAAAACTTTTTGGACGGAGGGGGATGTTTTCTTTGCATTTGCACTAAGCATAATTTGCTAACTATGGTACCAACATAAGCCTTCGTCTCACATTTTGGCTTTTACATAGGCAAACCATATGGCTACTCAGACTTTGCCATAGGTACAAGTGCGATCCCAAATCCCAAAATGCCATAAGTACTTAGATTTCCCTTGTATTTATTACCTTGATGCTACGGGTACTTGGACTTCCTCAGTATCCATGGCTCAAAACCCAATCCCAATGACTTTCCCTTAAGAATATTGTCAGTCATTCTATCATAGGGAAATGCTCGTCAGATATCATCACAAACAAAATAAAGATAGTACAAAAAACTAACAATGAAACAAAATGACTATTCCACGCAAATGTGGGCACCATAAGAGATCCGAATATTACAACCCAAAAAAAACAAAAATGATATGGTAAAAACTTGGGAACACAAGAAACAACACAAAACAGTCCACTAATTCCAAGCGAAACCCGAGAACCCCTTTGATAGTTAGATTTGGCCAACAACAACACAAGGGATACCGACATAACAAGGTGATAAACACCTATTTTCAGAGGAAAAAAAACTAGATTAACAACACAAAACGAAGAATTACAATATTATTAAACAACAACAACACACAGTTTTAGATAACAAGAACACAAACTACAAGATTACAATGAAAACAAAGGATAGATAGATAGACTACATGAAGATGTAATCTTAAAAACCTAAGAGCCTATTCCACTCTTGGACCTTTAACAATACACACAACATTCACCTACATCTTACGTGACACAAGATCGGATTCCACCTCTCAAGCGCCGACATTTCCAAGAAGACACAATCACTAGTGAATCCACACTAGTTTCTTGTCCTAGTTTCGGTTGGTGGCTTTTCCAAGCCCTAACTATGGTGTTTCAAGTCTTACAAGACTTAAAAAAATATCATCCAAAACTACTAAAGAAAACCTAAAATGTTCCTTACATAGTACATTACAAAATAGAAAGTAAAATGACTAAAATACCCTTTAAGGGTTGGGTACCCATCAAGTGTGAGAAGTGGACTGATTTTGGTACATATCAATTATACACACTAAGTCTTGGGATAAATACACACTCTTATAAGTCCATATCCGTGATTATTCTCATATCATCTTCTCCATCTTGAGAGGAATTTGTCCACAAATTCACGGCTTCACCTCGTTCACTTCAAAAGAAACCACTCAAAATAGCCCGCAAAAAACATAAGAAAGCACAGAAAATAGTCCACAAAGAACATAAGGAACTCAAGAGATCATTAACAGAAGTATTGGTCAACTTCTTCATTTTGAAGCTCGACATCCTCTCCATCTTGAGCCTTATCTTCATCCTCACCCAAAACATATAGTGAAAGACAAAGGAAACACTAAATACATCCCACCTCTTTTCTTGTTGGCGGGTTCCTTCTGGTTCTCTATGTCTTCCCCTCAACTTCTCTTCCATCATACACTTATCTTTGTAGAATCCATGCCCCCTATGTTCCTTTTTACCATACTCTTCTATATTTATATATCAATTTTGGTGAAGTGGAGTTTTGGGTAAAAGAATTGATTTGGTAATATGGAGCTTCAGTTGTGGAGATTGGATGGCAGGAGATTGGCTTCCAAGTCCCTCTTGTTGGACTTGATCGAATTGAGGGAGAAGTGACCTACTTAGGTCTCGGGTTGGAGGGCATTTGGTGGCTTGGCTTATGTCTATGTCATTTGGTGGTGGTCTTGGAGGATTGATTGTTTGAGGTAAAGTTACAGAAGTAGAAACACAAAAATTCCTTTAACTCTCCACTCGATCAAACCTCTCAAGTATAGTAGACATATCCAAGCCCAATTTTTTAAGACCCGCATTCACCTTAGCCATCTCTTGGGCAATAGCATCAAGGTGGGCCAAAATGGTGTCCATATGGCAAAAGAGTTACCTACAAAAATAGAAAATGCATTAGTTGTATAAAAACGTCCTCACTCTCTCTTTTTATTTCTAGACTCTCGGATCCCTCTCACTCAATCACACAAGTGTTGTAAGCTTGCTTGTACTCCGAGTAGTGTTGAGAGGTGAATCCAATATTGACAAGGACTCCAAAGAGTAAGGAAAACACAAGGACGTAGCACAATGACTCAAAATAATTAAGATTCACAAAGGAAAGTTAACACAAATAATGGGTTTCAAAACTAATTTACAATCTAGTAAATGGTCACTAGCTTGTATTAGTATTGGAATCAACAAGCGAAACCAAGAAAACAACAAATTAAAAATAGATGATCAAAATTGGAGCTTAAAAATGTTGCATGAAAATTAAAAATGATGATGTGGTAGTCCCACGTGGCAGTCCACTAGTGGTTTGGTTCTTGACAAATTTTAATTCATAATTCACAAATTAGACTTTGGTGGAAATTGTTCAATGGAGGGAAATATAAACTAGTCTTGGAGCTCCTTTTTCAATTCAAAGTTCAAGACTCAAAAGTTTTGACTAGACTTGTACTTCTCCTTAAAACATGGACCTTGTTTTATGGAAAAAGGTTTAGATGTGATGTAAAGTCTTTTTGGTGGTTTGGGTCCTTTCAAGATTCAACAAATACTACACCTTGTTTTTAACCTTTTTAAGATCTTAGTTCACTTTAATATTAACAAGGTGATGAATATGGTGAAGAACTTCAAGAACACAACAACCACAACAAGAACAACCAACAACAATCTCCTAAGAACAATAAGTCCACCACAACAAGGTCAACAATCTCATGACCAAGACCACAAGGATAGCAACAACAATCGGCTAAGTCCCCTTTGTGTTGTGTTTTTGATTTTACAAAAGGTGAAGGTTGTGATGAACAACAAGAACACAACAAAAAACTTTAAAGATCTACAATAACACCACAACACATGGCCTTCAACTCTGTCAAGTCTAGAACAACAACAACATCCAATTGGCCACACTTCATTCACAACAACAATATTAACAATTCAAGTTCAAGTTTTGATCAACTTGAAGTGTTAGTGAGGAATAAAAATAACACTACACATACACAAAACAAGTAAAAGACTCCTAGACCTAGTCTCAAGAACAAATCTCAGCCAAGAACACCACAAGAACACAATTTTAGACAAGACAACAACAATGGACAGATTGATATTTTCTGGAATTTTCAGTTTTCAATAATTTTTTTTTTGATTTTCAAGTTTACGAGCCCAAGATTGATCTTGTGGGAACAAGATCAAGCCATGCTCTGATACCAAATGATATGGTAAAAACTTGGGAACATAATAAACAACACAAAATAGTCCACTAATTCCAAGCCAAACTCGAGAACCCCTTTGAGAGTTAGATTTGGCAAACAACAACACAAAGGATACCAAGATTACAAGGTGATGAACACCTATTTTCAGCGGACAACAAACTATATTAACAACAAAAAAATGAAGAATAACAATGTTATTAAACAACAACAACACACGATTTTGGATAACAAGAACACAAACTACAAGATTACAATAAAAATAAAGGATAGGTAGATAGACTACTCAAAGATGTAATATTAAAATCCCAAGGGCCTATTCGACTCTTTGACCTTTAACAATACACACAACGTTCACCTATCTCTTATTGGATTCCACCTCTCAAGCGCTGATGTTTCCAAGCAAAATAATCACTAGTGAATCCATACTAGTTTCTTGTCCTAGTTTTAGTTGGTGGCTTTTCCAAGCCCTAAATATGGTATTTCAAGTATTACAAGACTTAAAAAATATCATACAAAACTACTGAAGAAACCCTAAAATGTTCCTTATATAGTATATTATAAAATAGAAAGTAAAATGACCAAAATACCCTTCAAGGGTGGGGTGCCCATCAAGTGTGAGAAGTGGACTGATTTTGGTATGTTTTGGCCATCTTTTACACATAAATTACACACACCAAGTCTTAGGGTAAATACTCACTCTCATAAGTCCATATCTGTAATTATTCTCGTATCAAAAAATCATCCAAAAGAACATAAAAACATCCAGAAATATCAATAATACAGGCCCAAATCAAATAAATGCAGAGACTGGCATCCTCAACTAAGTATCTAGCAGTGTCCTCATTATTTAAACAATAAAGCATAAAAAGAGATAACGGTGATCCCTAAAATCGCATCAAGAACTTCTCTCATCTGTCGACTCTGTATCATCATTGGCATCCTCAAGATAGAACTACTCGACTGGCGCCTTATTATCACTCTCCACTCGGGAGGAAAGTAGTCTATCATGGGGTTTTAGAACCTTTCATTGGACCTTTACCTTATTCTACATCTTGATAAAGAAATCATCTCTCTTCTTCTCCCTTTTCACCATCTTTTTATATGTAATTCAGAGATCACGATATGACTCTGCCATGGATGAAGAGCCATGGATGAATAGATCTATCAAGCTTAGCAATGGTATATCCCTGCTTCTTTTGGTCCTCTTGATACTCCGGATAATCAGATTGGAACATATATGAATAACGGGTGGTGAAGGGATCCCCCGGACCCTAGGGTAACCCTAACACGAGCTCCCAGATAGCTACAATATCAACTCCAATATCCTCAAGAGTCCTGGTGGTGGATGGACTACAAGACTCAGGATCCTTATACGTTGAATTCCCCAAATCAATCTTTCTTTTCTTGATTTTTCTTGGTGTGTCCTCTCTTTAAATTTTCAAAGGATAGATAGATATTGTAATACCCCCAAAAATCCAAACCAATATTAGGGACATGTACCAAGATCATGCATAGTACATCATGGTTATTTTATAGTTTTATGAGTAAGTTAGATGTATATTAAGGCTTCAAATAACTCCCAGCTATCAGACGAATCAAAACATTCCTTACCGATTGAATTCTTGAGAAGGATATTGGTATAGTCAACTTCAAATGAGAATATCTCTCATTATACTTGGAATTTTTGATTTCATGACCTATCAACAGATAGATAATTGAATTATCTTTCCAACAATACCAATTTCACCTAAATCCGATATCGGAGAAAAGAGTTATTCCTATTTTACTCCAGCATTTCAGGATGGAAATAGTGTGACGACATTCATGAAAGCTTACCACATTTATGATGCCCTATCACGAAGGTCGTCAGCTTAGGCAGAAACTAGCTCCTAATTGATGAAATTTGTGTTAGCTTACCATATTTGTGATGCCCTATCATGAAGGTCATCAGCCTTAGGCAGAAACCAGCTCCTAAGTGACGACATTCGTGGTAGCTTACCACATATGATGCCCTATCACGAAGGTCGTTAGCCTTAGGCAGAAACCAGCTTCTAAGTGACGACATTCATGGTAGCTTACCATATTTGTGACGCCATATCATGAAGGTCGTCAGCCTTAGGCAGAAACCAGCTCCTAAGTGGCGACATTCGTGGTAGCTTACCGCATTCTTGACGCCTTGTCACAAATGTCATCAGCTATGATTTTTAGCAACTGGGAATTTATTTAATAAGGGTATTTTGGTCTTTTTCTTCACCTTTCATGACTTATAACCCTAAAGAGGCATAATTTTTTCCATTTTTCTTCAGTTAAGCATCTTAAAAACCCTCTCTTACACTCTCAACCACAAGATTAGGTTTTTCTTTCAAGATCATCTCCTCAAGAGCAAGACTAAGGAATTATTCAAGAACCTTCAGACACATTAGATCTCTTTCAAGGTTCAATCACTAAGGTATGCGTAGTGCTCATCTATGGATCCAATCCGTTCATAAAGCTCAAGAATCATGTTTTAAATATTATTTTGTAAACTTTTTATGGTGATATGAGTATGTACATGTTGACGATTTTTGTTTAAGTTTCAATGTGATGTCTAAAGGTGTTTTCATGGAATATATATGTTTGTTAACTGAAAACCATGACTTTAGGTTGTTTAATATGGTGCAAGTATGAAACTCACCTATGCCTTAAAGAATGCATGCAAGGTGTTTGATAAAATGCTTAGGATGCTAGAAATTCATGTTTGTATGGTTCTATGATGTCTAAATGACAATTCCATGTTAGCTATATACTTCAATATGAATCCCATGCTTTTCATGTGTTGCTATTATGGTGGTATGGAGCATGTAAATAATGGAGATATAGAATATGTACACAAAATATATCTATCCATTCCCTACAATATATAAGATGTTGAATAACTATATGAAATATAATAACCCCTACTTATGATATTATGAATTGTGGACTCAAATCTTGTGATCAAATCATGTCATGTGTGTTAGTTTTCTTCTATCGAGTCCCGGGGGTATTCGTACCCGATAAAAATAGTTGCGTGCCTAGAGCCATGTCATTTTGTCACGATAATCTCAGCCAAGCTATAATCTATAGAACTCAGTCAGTCATGTGACCTAGGAAAACCTCAGAAATCTCATGATCTTAGTTAACTCTCAGATAATAGTACTACTCTATCAGTCAACGGAAGTTAGTTAATCTGTCCATGTACAGTCAGTTGAATCATGTTTAGTCTCTTTAGATGGGAGTAGAAGTTAGCCCCAAGTGAACCCAAGGATGGGGACTCACCTACCAATTTTAGGGTGTGATTCTTAGCAGCCATCCTTGTGTTCCAAAACTACGTAGCTAGCGTAGGTTGAGATATCTTAGTCTGTTAGATTAGGGTTGATGAGGTGGCTTAACCTGTTAGTTTAGGGTCCCACCATTCTTACTTTGATTACGTGCCAGATAAGGGTCACCCGTAACTGTCCTTACCAATGGCGCGATATTGACACCTCTCTAGTAGGGGTCGAGTTTGGACCCCAGCTTAGCCGTAATGGTATACATGGGGCATGTCGATTAAAAATGTACCACCCACAGTTTCAGTATCAGTCTCAGTAAAAGAACTCAGATAGTTCTTCAGATATCAGTATACTAGGACTGTTAGATATAGTTAAATTCAGTTATAGCACAGGACTCAGGGAGTTCTACCAAATTTAGGACTGTTAGAAACAGTCGCTCATGTTATCAGAACTACAGTTCCAGTCATGTATTAGCATACAGATTTAGCTACCATGTACTCATGATCTCAGTTACTATGTTTGTATGTTTGTACTCTTATGTTCATATCAATCAGTCAGTTAACATTGTTCATGCATATAAACCCTTTTGTATTAGCCTGCCTCACTCTTATACTCAGTACTCTAGTTGTACTGACACATTTATGCTATGATGCTTTAATTCTTGTTACACTATAGGTTCAGAGACACGAGATCCAGATCAGGAGTAGCAGTAGCATTTCCAGTCGCAGAGATTCAGTGAGTTATCTTCATTCGAGGATAATATGATTTGATTTATTCATTAATATTTTAGTCTATTATCAGTTTACGGAGTTAGTTGGAGACATGTTCCTTTAACTCCTTATTCAAATAGTACTTAGAGGCTTTTAGATTTAGTATTCAGACTTATGTTCAGATTTGATTAAGTTTTCAGCTGTTTTGGGTATCTTTCACCCATATGGATATTATATTTTGACAGATTCTTTATTCAGTTTGACCTTATGGCCTACATGTTCATGTTTTCCGTATTATTACGTTATGTATGCAGTGTACAGGTACAAATATCAGTCATGGGTTAGCTTGTGGTCCCTCGGGGTCATGAGTATCGTGTAACATTCCGATTTAGAAAATTGGGGTATTACAAACTTGGTATCAGAGTCTACGGTTCAATAGAGTCTGAGGAAGTTTGAAAGCCATATCTAGTAGAGTCTTGTACATGGGTGTGTTGCGCGCCACATTTATGTACAAGAGGCTCTGAGATGTTTTAGGAACAATTCCCTTTCTTCAGTATTCATATCGTGATACTAAGCATAATTTCAAGTCATTCTTTCAGTCTAATCCACTCTTCTTTTATTTCAGAAACATGCCTCAAAAGAGAAGAAATCAGCCAGCTCCTCAGCCCGAAGATCCTTTGGGCGAAGATGTTTCTCATGCGGAGTTCAGGACCGCATTTACTGCTTTTGCTCAGTCTGTAGCTTCCTAGAATGAATGACCAGCAGTCGTTTTAGCCAACCCAGTGGCTAATTCAGTAGTAGCTAGGATTCGGGACTTCATCCAATGAACCCTCCATCCTTCTTTGGGTCTAAGCCAGAAGAGGATCCTCAGGAATTCGTTGACCAAGTCCAGAAGGTCATTGATATCATGCGAGTCACTTCTTCTCAGAGTGCTGAGTTAGTCGCATACCAATTGCAGGATGTCGCTCACACTTAGTACAAGAAGTGGTTAGCATAAAGGTTAGAGGATGCAGGTCCGGTTGAGTGGGGAGAATTTTTCATGGCTTTCTTAGATAGATTCTTTTCCCAAGAGCTGAGAGAGGCCAAAGTTCTTGAGTTCATCAATCTCAGGTAGGGAAATATGATAGTTAGAGAGTATTCTCTTAGATTTACTCAGCTAGCCAGATATGCCCCTCATGTGGTTGCAGAAAATAGGACTAAGATGAGCAAGTTTGTGGCAGGGGTGAATAATAGCGTGGTAAATGAGTATAGGTCTGCGATGCTGAATTGTGATATGACTTTAGACAGGCTCATGAACCGTGCTCAACAGATAGAGGATCAGAAGGTTAAGACTAGGGAGAGGTAGAACAAGAGAGCAAGAGTAGGTAGTTTCAGTTTTGCTCAGCCCAAATCAGAGGGAGGAAATCATTTGCAGTTTCGTCCTAAGTCAGTAGTTCCAGCCCCTTCCTTCGCTAGTGCCCAGTGTCAAAGTTCAGGGATGGAAACAGAGACAGAGAACCAGGCTCTAAATCTCAGAGTAGTGTTAGCAGTGCCCGAACAAATCCCCTTTGTCAGATTTGTGGTAAGAACCACAAGGGTATTTGCAGAGCCGGTAGTGATGTCTGTTTTGGTTGTGGTAAGTCAGGCCACAAGATTAGGGAGTGTCCTCAGCCAGGCCCTCAGGGTCAACAGAATTGTTCCACAACTCAGTTCGGTCACCTGAACCAGCAGGGTGCCACTTCCAGTGCTACTAGTGGGCAACGCCCAAATAGACTCTATGCTCTTCAGAACTGACAGGATCAGGAAAATTCTCCTGATGTTGTTACTGGTACATTACAGATTTTTCATGTTCATGTTTATGCTTTGCTAGACCCACATGCATCCTTGTATTTTGTCACTTCAAACATAGCAGGCGATTTTGGAATCAGTCCCAAAATTTTAGCAGAGCCCTTTTCAGTATCTACCCCAGTGGGTAAAACCATCATAGCTCGGTGGGTATACAAGAACTGCCCGATTATGATGTTTCAGAAATCCACATCAGCAGATTTAGTCAAGTTAGAGATGACTGATTTTGATGTCATTCTTGGCATAGATTGGCTTCATTCCTGCTATGCCATAGTCGACTCCAGAAATAGGATAGTTTAGTTTTAGTTTCCAAATAATCCCATCCTAGAGTGGAAGGGTAGCACTTCGTATTTGAAGGGTCAGTTTATTTCCTATCTTCGGGCAAGGAAAATGGTTTCTAAGGGGTGTGTGTATCATCTCGTGCATGTTAAGGATTCCAGTTCTGAATCTCCCTGTATAGAATCAGTCCCAGTGGTTAATTAATATTCAGACGTCTTTCTCGAGGATCTTCCAGGAATTCCTCCCGAAAGGGAAATAGACTTCGGCATAGACCTTCTTCCAGATACTCAGCCTATTTCTGTTCTGCCCTACAGAATGGCACCATCAGAACTCAAGGAACTGAAAGATCAGTTAAAAGATCTCTTAGATAAGGGATTCATCAAGCCCAGTGTATCCCCATGGGGTGTGTAAGTCTTATTCATGCGCAAGAAAGATGGTTCTCTCAGAATTTGTAGTGATTATTGTTAGCTCAACAAAGTCACAGTCAAGAAAAGGTATTTGTTGCCTAGGATAGACGACTTGTTTGAGAAACTATGGGGTGCTAGTTATTTCTCCAAGATAGACCTCAGATCAGGCTATCATCATCTCAGAGTTAGAGAATGTGACATTCTAAAGACAGCTTTTAGTACTCGATATGGTCACTTTGAATTTCTAGTCATGTCCTTTGGTCTTACTAATGCCCCTACAGCTTTCATGGACTTGATGAATCGGGTGTTCAAGTAGTACTTGGACACATTCGTCATAGTCTTCATAGATGATATTCTGGTCTATTCTCGCACAGAGCGTGATCACTCCAACCATCTCATAATTTTTCTTCAGACTCTCAGGGATCACTAGTTGTTCGCCAAGTTCGGTAAGTACGAATTTTGGGTAAGATCAGTAGAATTCCTTGTCCACATTATTTCCAGTGATGGCATTAGAGTAGATCCTCAGAAAACTAAAGCGGTAAGGAACTGGCCTCGCCCTCTCTCTCTATTAGATATCAGGAGTTTCTGGGTTTAGATATTTATTACTGATGGTTTGTCGAGGGATTTTATTCTATTGCATCTCCTATGTCCAGATTGACTCAGAAGAAGGTCATGTTTCAATGGTTAGAACCTTGTGAGAAGAGTTTTCAGGAGTTGAAGACTCGACTCACCTTAGCTCCAGTTTTAGCACTTCCTGACGGTTCTAATGGATTCGTAGCATATTGTGATACATCCAGAGTAGGTTTAGGTTGTGTCCTCATGTAGCATGGTAAAGTGATAGCCTACTCCTCCAGACAACTAAAGCCCCATGAGAAGAATTATCTGACTTATGACCTTGAGTTAGCAGCAGTTGCTTGCCTTATAAATTTGGAGGCATTATCTATACGGTGTTCATGTAGACGTCTTCACAGATCATAAGAGCCTTCTGTATGTATTTTCCCAAAAAGATCTCAATCTTCGTCAGAGAAGATGGTTAGAGCTCTTGAAGGATTATGACATGAGTGTGCTTTATCATCCTGGCAAGGCCAATGTAGTGGCCGACGCACTCAGTATACTGTCCGTGGGCAGTGTTTCCCATGTTGAGGATAGTAATAAGAAATTAGCTCAGGAGATTCATCAACTTGATAGACTAGGCGTTCGCTTAGTCGACGCTTCAGAGGGTGGTGTATGTGTTCAGAGTAGTTCAGAGTCATCTCTAGTTTCTAAGGTGAAAGTGAAGCAAGACAGGGATTTTAGCCTTGTCAAGCTAAAAGAGTCAGTTCAGAGTTAGGAAGTGGAGGTTTTCTCCCAAGGGGGAGATGGTGTTCTTTGTTGTCAGGGTCATCTGTGTGTTCCCGGTGTAGATGACTTGAGGGAGCAAATTCTTGCAGAAGTGCATGGTGTGCGATACTCTATTCATCTAGGGTCCATTAAGATGTACTACAACTTGTGGGAGATCTATTGGTGGAGTGGGATGAAGAGGGATGTTGCAGAGTTTGTGGCTAAGTGCTCTACATGTCAGCACGTTAAGATAGAGCATCAGAAACCTAGTAGTTCCATGCAGGAGTTCACTATTCCTACTTGGAAATGGGAAAAAGTGAACATGGACTTCGTGACGGGTTTGCCTAGAACAAGTCATCAGCATGATTCAGTTTGGGTCATTGTAGACAGAATGACCAAGTTAGCTTATTTCCTTCCAGTTCGTACCTCTTACTCAGCCGAGGATTATGCCAAACTCTATATCAGGGAGTTGGTCAGATTAAATGGTGTTCCACTATCTATTATCTCTGGAAAGCATTCCAAAAGGGTCTTGGTACCCAAGTTTATCTCAGTACTGCATTTCATCCTCAGACAGATGGTCAAGCAGAAAGGACCATTTATAATCTAGAAGATATGCTAAGGGCGTGTGCAATTGATTTCAAGGGAAGCTGGGATGACCACTTGACTTTGATTGAGTTTGCATACAACAACTATCACTCCATTATTTAGATTTCTCCATTCAAAGCTCTCTATGGTAGGAGATGTAGGTCTCCGATCGATTGGTTCGAAGTTAGTGAGACTGCAGTTATAGGGCCTGACTTAGTATTCGATGCCTTAAAGAAAGTTTAGTTGATCAGAGAAATACTTTGGGCTACTCAGAGCCGACAGAAGTCTTATGCGGATGTTCGTAGAAAGGTATCGAATTCGAGGTCGATGACTATGTCTATCTCAAGATCTCTCCCATAAAGGGAGTGAAGAGATTTGGCAAGAAGGAAAAGCTCAGTCCCTGATATGTTGGTCCCTTCAGGATTCTTAGTCGCTTCGGCAAGGCAGCCTATGAGCATGAATTGCCTTCAGATATAGCCTCAGTTCGTCTAGTCTTCCATATCTCTTTGCTCAAGAAGTGCATAGGTGACCCAGTAGTTGTAGTCTCTATTCAGAGCGTTGACATTCAGAATAGTCTCTCTTATGAACAGATTACAGTTGAAATCCTTGACTCTCAGACTCGTAGGCTGAGGAACAAAGAAGTCCCTCTAGTTAAGGTTCTTTGGTGGAATCAGTCCATGGAGGGAACTACTTGGGAAGTAGAAGCAGACATGCGAACCAAGTGCCCTCATATTTTCTCTGCTAATTCAGACATAGATCGAGGTAACTATTTTCCTTAAGCTTATTCAGTTACATGTTCAAAATTCTAGTATAAAAATGGTATCAAGTATCAGTGCATAGCGTATCATGCATTCATGAGTTCAGCTTATCAGTCATGCATCAGATATGCATGTTCAGTTAGGCTATATTCAGTTTAGAATTCAGTTCAGTCCTAAAATCATGTGCCAGTTGAGCATGATCAGTGTATGCGTTGTCTTATCTTTTCTCCCCTCTCAAGCAGTCATCATTCGAGGACAAATATTTCCAAGGGGGAGATATTGTAGTACCCTAAAAAATCCAAACCAATATTTGAGCCATGTACCAAGCTCATGCATAGTACATCATGGTTACTTAATAGTTTTATGAGTAAGTTAGCTGTATATTAAGGCTTCAAATAACTCCCAGCTATCAGACGAATCAAAATATTCCTTACCGATTGAATTCTTGAGAAGGATATTGGTATAGTCAATTTCAAACGAGAATATTTCTCATTATACTTGGAATTCTTGAGCTCATGACCTATCAATAGATAGATAATTCAATTAGCTTTACAACGATACTAATTTCGCCTAAATCTGATATCAGAGCAAAGAGTTATTCCTATTTTACTCCAGCATGTCAGGCTGAAAATAGTGTGACGAAATTCGTGGTAGCTTACCACATTTGTGATGACCTATCACAAAGGTCGTCAGACTTAGGCAAAAACCAGCTCCTAAGTAACGAAATTCGTGGTAGCTTACCATATCTGTGATGCCCTATCACGAAGGTCGTCAGCCACAGGTAGAAACTATCTTCTAAGTGACGACATTCGTGGTAGTTTACCATATTTGTTACACGCTATCATGAAGATCGTCAGCCTTAGGCAGAAACCAGCTCCTAAGTGATGACATTCGTGGTAGCTTACCATATTTGTGATGCCCTATCACGAATATCGTTAGAATTAGGCAGAAATTAGCTCCTAAGTGATGACATTCGTGTTAGCTTACCACATTTTTGATGTATTGTCACAAATGTCTTCAGACTTAGGCAGAAACCATCAATTCTAGCTCCTGTGTGACGATATTTTTGATGGCTTGTCACATTTTTGATACCTTGTCAAAAATGTCGTCAACTAGGATTTTCAGCAACTGAAAATTTATTTCATAAGGGTATTTTGGTCTTTTCCTTCACCTTTCACGACTTATAACCCTAAAGAGGCGTAATTTTTCCCATTTTTCTTCAGTTAAGCATCTTAGAAACTCTCTCTTACACTCTCAACCACAAGATTAGGGTTTTTTCTCAAGATCATCTCCTCAAGATCAAGACTAAGGAATTCTTCAAGAACCTTCAGAAACATTAGATCTCTTTCAAGATTCAATCACTAAGGTATACGTAGTGTTCATCTATGGATCCAATCCGTTCATAGAGCTCAAGAACCATGTTTTAAATGTTATTTTGTAAACTTTTTGTGGTGGTATGAGTATGTACATGTTGACGATTTTTGTTTAAGTTTCAATGTGATGTCTAAAGGTGTTTTCATGGAATATATATGTTTGTTAACTGAAAATCATGAACTTTAGGTGGTTTAATAGGGTGCATGTATGAAACTCACCTATGCCTTAAAGAATGCATACAAGGTGTTTGATAAAATGCTTAGGATGCTAGAAATTCATGTTTGTATGGTTCTATGATGTTTAAATGACAAGTCCATGTTAGCTATATACTTCAATATGAATCCCATGCTTTTCATGTGTTGCTGTTATGGTGGTATGAAACATGTAAGATAATGGAGATATACAATATGTACACAAAATATATCCATGCATTCCCTACAATGTTTAAGATGTTAAATAACTATATGAAATATGATATCCCCTACTTATGATATTATGAATTGTGGACTCAAATCTTGTGATCAAGTCATGTCATGTGTGTCAGTTTCCTTCTATTGAGTCCTGGGGGTATTCGTACCCAAAAAAATAGCTATGTGCCTAGAGCCATGTCATGTTGTCACGATAATTTCAGTCAAGCTATAATCTATAGAACTCAGTCAGTCATGTGACTCAGGAAAACCTCAAAAATCTCATGAACTTAGTTAACTCTCAGATAATAGTACTACTCCATCAGTCAACAAAAGTCAGTTAATCTATCCATGTACAGTCAGATGAATCATGTTTAGTCTCTTCAGATGGGAGTAGAAGTTAGCACCGAGTGAAACCAAGGATGGGGACTCACTTACCAGTTTTAGGGTGTGATTCTTAGCAGTCATCCTTGTGTTCCAGAACTACGTAGCCAGCTTAGGTTGAGACATCTTAGCCTGTCAGATTAGGGTCCCACCATCCTCACTTTGAGTACCTGCCAGATAAGGGTCACCCACAACTGTCCTTACCAGTGGTGCGGTATTGACACCCCTCTAGTCGAGGCAGAGATTGGACCCCAACTTATTACTCTCTCCGGGAGCAACTTTGTCCTCAGAAGATCACCATAGTAGTGAGTGTGGCACTTGGGTTCCATGAATCGGATGTGGTCATAGTTCTCCATGAGATTCTCTTGAAAAATCACAGACAATACAACATCAATCATTGACATATTCTTGCACAAACTATTCTATGTTGTCCACTAAAGCTCATTGGATTGTTACTTGGTGGTGTTTGGAAAAAAAATTAGAATTGCAGAATTTTTGGCATAGGCAAAAAATCAATCTCGATTATCGTGATTGCGGCCACAGAGACATGATCGCATTACCGCGATCATGATCCCGATGACCACAATCGCGACATTTGAGACCTGTTTCAACCCAATTGTTCAATGTCCAAAAATTCAAATGTGAAGCCCAAAATATGTTCTATAAAAAGGATTTACACTAAAAGCATTGAAAAGACTACTAGGTAGTCGATTATGCCCCTAAAATGCAAAAACCATTAGTGAATACTCATACAGGAAACCTATCAAGCACTTGGTGTGCACTCTTCATTTTTCTCAACTTCACACACAATTTGGGTACTCAAGACTTCCTCACTCATGTGCACACCATATTTTAGTAGCTAAATATCATACAAGTATAATTTATGAAGCATTTAAGCATGAAAAACATAATTTCATGCCTTCCTTATAACATGCATTCTATGGCCTATTTTCCACAATCAAGGAATAGATTCAAGGAACCTACCGGATAAGTGATGCAGGAGGGATGCAAGGATGCTATTGGAATGCTCACACTATGGACAGAACTGGGCCCAATTAGAGAGTAAAGTTGAGAAGGAAGTGTTGGAAGGAAATGGGGGTCATATGGTTATATGACTGATGTAACCGCGATCATGGCCAGTGTTCTGCAATTGCGGATATGTGGGTGACTGCGATCGTGGCCAATGTCCCTGATCATAGTAACTGGGGCATTTCAGCTCCCCTTTTTTCCCCTATTCCATTTATTCCACATTTGGACAGATTTTTCCTTGTTCAATTCAACATGTAAAAATTTCATACTTTCCCCTTCTCAAGCTCATCCAACACACTCTATAGTACCATAAATGCATGGGTTACTCAATATACAAAACTAAAATCTACTCTACAAAAATAAAAATAAAGGATACGATCCACTCTCATGGCATTTGTGGGTTGCCTCCCACATAGATCCTTAGTTTACATCGTGGCACGATGTCTTAATTCTTTCTCTAGTTGAGTCCTCAAGGTCCCCCTCATTCACTTCTTTGATTTCAACATCAACCACTGATATCACTTGAAGTTCCATAGTCTGTTTCTTTATTTTGCATACTCAAAAGGAGACCTCGTCATCATGAACTGTAAACCTTATTTCGCCCAACTCTAAGTTAACAATAGCTCTCCCAGTGGCTAAGAAAGGTCGACTAAGAATGATGGGAACCTATTGATCCATTTCATAATCTAAAACCACGAAGTTCGCTGGAAGTATAAATTTGTCCACTTTGACTAGAACATTAAACAAAATCCCAACCTTCTTCTTGATAGACTGATCTTCCATTAAAAGTCTCATAGATGTTGGAGTTAGGGTGTCCAATCCAAACATTTTGTAAATGACAAAAGGCATGAGGCTTATACTAACACCGAGGTTACATAGAGCTTTTGCAAACATATGCGTTCTGATGCTGCAATGGATGGTAAAAGCTCCATGGTCTTCCTTCTTTTCTGAAATTTTACTACTCATGATAGTACACAACCATGGGTGACTTTGATACTATCACCTTCGATGAGCTTCTTTTTTGGCATCAACTTCTTCATAATCTTAGCATATCCTGGGATCTCTTGGATCACTTCAAGCAAGGAGACATTGATTGAGAGGTTGCTCCGCTTGGCCATAAATTTCTTGAGTTTATCACCCTCCTCTTTTCTTTGAAGCCTTTGAGGAAAAATGGGGAAGTGACTTGTATTGTGGGCATTACATAACTTTGTGATTTCTTATTTTCCACCATCTCTTCATCAACTCCCACTGGTTCCTTTTCATATCTTACTTCTTAAGATTGTGGTAGCACTTCTTTTAACTTAACCTGAGGCATATTTTCACCCGAATCTCCTTTCAAGCAATCACTAAGGGTCTTCCCACTCATAGTGGCTATTGCTAAAACTTGAGCTTCATTCTTTGGATTTACAATAGTGTCACTAGTAAGACCACCCTTTGGTCTATTATTTAATTGGGTAGAAAATTTTCCATTTTGAGTTTCCAATTATTTAATGTAAGTGGAGGGTTTGATTAAGTTGCAAAAAGTTGCTTTTCATTTCATGGACCATTTTGTCCATTTCTTCTACTCTCATCAAAATCCTTGACAAGACATCTTCGATTTTATATTTATCGGGATCGACGGTGCTACCATCCTTGTTATTCACCTGGTTATAAGGGGGAACATACCGGTCATAATCACGATCTCTATCCCTCCAACCATGGTCATGATCACGGTCCGTCCAACCTTGATTCCACCTTGCCTTTGATAGGATGGACAGGAACCCCCAAATAATTTTCCAAATGCCAAATCTCCTCATCAAGCTTCTTTGCCTCTTCCTCATCATAGGCCTTGGATGCTATGAAATTTTCCACCTTTGTAGGTGTACCCAGCACATGCTTCATCAAGAGCTCCAATTGCATCATTATTTTTGCCATATTCTCCTCTTTTTCCTCACCCTTTTTTCTTTGTTCCTGTCAACCACAGAGGTAACAGGAAACCCTCTTTGCACTTTGACATCCCGGGTATGCCATCCCTGGTTTTTCTTGGTGACTTCCTCAAGAAAATGTGAAGCCGCATGGTAATTTAACTTCACAAGAGAGCCCCCCGCCACATTTTCTACCACAGTTTTATTGAGAGGATCAAGAGCTCGATAAAAGATTTAGAGAAACATCTTCTCTGATACCTCGTGGTTTGGATATTGCATTAGTTTTCCATTGAATCTTTCCCACATTTCATACAAAGACTCTCCATTCAATTTTCTAAAGTTTATGATCTAATCCCTTAATTAGAGTATTTTGGATGGTGGGAAATACCGATTAAGGAAGGCCATGGTGAGTTCATCCCATAAAGTGATTGATTCAGCCAGAAGAGATCAAAGCCATAGTGCCGCCTCTCCTGTTAGAGAAAATAGGAAAAGACGAAGTTGGATGGGATCTTGGGTTATGTGTTCAATATCAAAGGGTTCGGACACTTTGATGAAGTTCTTCAAATGTAAATTGGGGTCCTCATACACCTGTCCCCCCAAAAGTCCCTTCATTTGTAGTATATGTAACATGATGCTTGTGATATTATAGACACCGTTCCTATGAATAGGTGGGATACGGATAGCACTTGATTGAAAACCATCATTGAGTTGCTCCTCGTCATTAAGAAGGCCATCAAAAGACCTATCTTAACCAGCATTGTCACTCATGATTCCATTTATGTTGTGGAGATCACTGAGAAGGAAACAAAAACAACAACCAAAGTAAATATACACACTATGGGCATGAACAAAGTAAGAATGAATACCATACCAGTGACAACTAAATTTTACTCCCCGAGAACGATGCCATTTTGATAATGCTCAACTATACCATATAAAGTGGTAGATGACGGTCGTTGTCAATATCTCAACTTTTGTTGAGGTTGAATCTAAAAGGAGTGAAAATTAGAATTCTAGTCTTATGGGTCTTAACACCCAAAGTGCAAATAAAGTAGAAAGCATGATTTAAAATGGGGTGGTGTGGGTGGTGGTTTTGAGAGAGTGTGCATCAATAGTAACTCAACTCCATAAACTACACAACAATTGTAATTTAACTTCAATATAGAGAGAATCTTGGGATTATGTCTACCTAAGGGAAAATTAGGTGTGGGTATGTGTTGATTTGGTGTACATGATAGTTGTTAACAATATGGTAGGCTAGGTCTAGGATCCTTTAGACTAGCTTGCCAACTAAACCCATTAATGGCCTACTATTGCCTTGGTTCCCACATCCCCCTTTCAAGGATGATGTGGGTTCCAAAATTTCACCTTAAACCCTATCTCAAGGATGGTTTGACCTTTCAAGTGTTTGGGGTTTTCATCCACAAACCCATTTTGACTATTTAGGGCTTTCACCCATAAATCGTAACCAAATTAATCAAACAATAGTAGAATCCATCATCAACTAACTAGCATATACACAAATACATCACAACCCACAAATAATTGCACCTTAGTTCAACATTTTCCCAGGACAATGAAAGTTAGCTACTCATGATGAAAGTAGAGAAAAATATACCATAAAGGTTGTGCAAAGCATCCATTCTTCAAAGTCTCCAAATCAAATTATAATTCTTGCGCAATTTAGGGTTTCAACTTCAAATTCAAAATGTTCCAAGAATCTAGAATGCCCAAAATGGGAAAAGGTTTTAGGATTTTAAGGGATTTGGGGTCGGCTACTGAAAATTACAAAACTGCTTCTGGATCTAATTCCACATTTCTGCGATCACACTAGATTTGCTATGATCGTGGCTACCGCAATTGTGGGTAGATCCGTGCAATCGTAGTTGTTGGCCTTCTTGACAGACCGTAATCACGACCCTCAGACTGCAATCATGGTAACTGAGCCTCGTTTAGTACATAGTCCTTAGCTGTGAAATTTTCTTTTCCTCTTTGTTCCTTTTCAGCTCAATTCCATATTCTTTTATCTCATCACCTATATGCTTGCAAAATATGGAAATTTGTGCATTTAATGGTAATGTTGTCTTATTTATGTCTTCAAATCATAGTAGTGTGCATGAATGATAAGTTCAAATGAGCGGTAAATTCACCACTCATCAAAAAGATGATTAGACAGGATATGACATAACTTTGTATTACCGAGGACATGACTTTAGATATGAAGGTGTAGAGGTCGCGTATTAGGGTAAAAATTTATGGTAGGGAGTTGAGTGTTGTGTAGCCTTTGATATGCCATGGATTTGACACTTAAGATTTTTTAAACTATGAATATTTACATGTACAAGGGCATTTTATATGGGTATGATGGGTATTCTAGTGTTTGCTGGTCAAATAGACTCAAAGAAGGAAAGTGCTAAAAAAAGGACTTTTGGAATAAGGCAATTCAATCCATGAACGTGGGATTTGACCATGGTCATACAATGGCCATTGTACCAAGAACCAGAGGGTTGGTTCTTAAAAGTCAGTCAGACGGAAGAGTTACACGATCATGGTGTGATGCCACAATCGTACCAAGTGATTGTAAGAAGATAATTAAATTTCAATTTGTAGAAATCAAGTAGAAGGAAAATCAAACGAAAGATCTCTGCGGCGGTGCTTTGGAATAAAGATTATAACATTGTGTCATGGAGAGGAACTCCAGATTCACTATTTTAAAAAGATAATTGATTAGACAACCACATTTCACAGTCATAAGATGAAACCATGAGCCTGTACTGAGAGTTATCACAAACAAATTTAAAAGTTTACAAGTCCAGTGCTAACCACAAGCACCAAAAGACGATTGCAGGTGCTAACCACAATCATAGGTTCTTCTTATTTGAGTCAGCTGACACTCCTTCTCTTTTTTCTTAGGATAGGATTTATTTTGTCTATAAATACCCTTATGTTTTTTTACGAGGTTATACTCTTTCATATTTCACAACATTATATTGTATATTCTAAGGCATATTCTTGAAATTTTATGAACATTATTTTTAGGGTTTTAATTCAAGTTGAGATTTGGAGTTAATCTTCTTGTAAGTTCATAATCATGTTTTTATCTATTAATTATTTTTGCATTCTTGCAACTATGAGTAGCTAAAAACAATAACTACTATTATGGAAACCATAATGAAATGGAATAGGTTAAGTGCGAGGCAATTCTAGACTGGTGTGCTTGTATGTATTGATGTTTTCTTCATTATGATTTCTTTCTAACAAAGATTTGAAGCTATCAACTTTTATCTAATAACTTGAGCCGCAACAAAAAAGTTAATTTTGAATCAACAACATGAGTTAAAAATGCGACACTAGGAGTTTGATAGGAGAAGAGTGAAGTTCATCTAACCAAAGTCGAGAGACATTTAGATGAACCTATCTTGTTAGATTTTTCATGCAACACATTCGAATAGTTTGCTAGCACGAGGAACTTGTGTAGTTATGAAATCATATGGATCACAATCCTAGTGCCTTCTTATATTTGAAGCTATCAACTTTCATCTAATAACTTGAGCCGTAACAAAAAAAGTTAATCTGAATCAACAACACGAGTTAAAAGTGTGACACTTTCATCTAACTAAAGTCGAGAGACCTTTAGATGAACCTATCTTGTTAGATTTTTCATGAAACACATTGGAGTAGTTTTCTATCATGAGGAACCTGTGTAATTATGAAATCATGTGGATCACAATCCTAGTGCTTTCTCATACTGATTACAAAGACTGCAACCAATAGTTGTTTTTGTTGCTATTTTGTTTTACAAAATCCCCCTTATACTTATTTGCTAATTACCTAGATAAATAGTTGATAGAATTCTGACCTATTCGTTATGGGATTTACCCATCCTTGGTTTGGTTCTATATTTTATAACTACTGCTTTATGCTTTATTACGAGGGGTAATTTGGGTGAGATCAATTTTGGTGCCATTATTTGGGAATACAATTATAAAGCTAATTAATCAAGTTTATCAACCTGTTGGTTTTGTTTGCTGATTTTACATTTCTACTATTTCTAGTGCACACAACGGTGTATTCCTAATACTCGAAGTCAAGGAAATCTCCTGATTCCATTTGATCCTGAACTTAAGAGAAATCTAAGACAAAATGGAAGGATTGAGAAAGGAGTTCATGATCTCAAAACCCTACTTGAGCGGGTTCATGATGACCCAATAATTTTGACTCAACTATTACAATGACATGATATTTTGGAAACTAAAGAATAGCTTACTGCTTGGTTAATGATTGAGGAAAATTATAGGCAAGAAGCTTCCCAGCAGGTAGCAAGGGAAGAAAGAGATAGACAAGAGGAGACAAATCATCTAGATAACGCTTGATACAAGGGACAAATTTAGAAGAATTAGAGGACAAAAACCTCTCCAACAAGATCCAAATAAAGTCTTGGGTTATGTAGAGGTGATTGAAGTAGGTTCAATTATTCCACCTGAATTGCCTCAAGGTACTATGTTTGACATCACGAGTGTGATGACCCAACTACTAAATTTGAAAAGTGTATTTGCGGCCTGCCTACTGATGATATAAACATGCATATCATGAACATTGTAGGGATCTGTACCTCATATAATATACTTGGAGTGAGTCAAGAGGGTATTTGACTCAGGCTATTTCCATTCTCTTTGATAGGAGAAGCTACTCCCATAGGAGAATCTCATGTGACCGTTATTAAATAGCTTGAGTAATAATTTAGGTAGATGTTCTCCATGCTAAACCAGCTTCAATTGGGAACACATTTGAGAAACATCATTTAGAATTCTACAAATGATAGCCACTTCTTAACCATCACTACTCAGAGTGGTAAGGCTACTACTAATCCACCTATGTCTATGGTTGATGACAAGAGGGACAACCCCATGATCATTGATGATGTGGATGAGAATAAAGCAGATAATTTATGGTGAATGAGAATACATCTCAAAAGCATCTAGTTGCGGAGAAAGAGGCTATATCTGACACATATAAGCGTAAAGAGGTCATACTAATATTAAAGCCCTTTTCACGAACTTCTCCTTCTTTTCTTGAACGATTAAAAAGAAAATTAAAGATTATATATAGCGAAAGTTTATTTTGATGTTGAAGGAGTTATCAATGAACATCCCTCTTGTGAAAGATTTAGAAAAAATGCCAAGCTATGTAAAATTTATAATGGAATTAGTGATAAAGAAGAGGACCATGAGTTTTGAGATATAGTGCAATCCTTTCTCTCTCTCTAGTTTAGAAAAAAGGATTTTAGAGCTCTCCTGATTCCTTGTACTACCGAGTCTTTGAATTTTGCAAGGGCCTTATATGACTTGGGGTGATAGCATTAACCTAATGTTTCTAATAGTTTACAAGTAGTTGGTTTTGTCTAAACTGACCTCTACGAGACTTCTGATCCTAGATACACTGTGAAAAAGCCAATAAGAATCTTGGGTGACATGTTGGTGACAGTAACATCCTTCATATTTTGGGCTAACTTTGTGATTCTTAATTGTGAGGTTCCCATTATTGGGAATACCTTTTCTCTCCACTGTATAGGTATTTATTAATATGGAAATAAGGTAGATGAAGTTTTGTTTGAATAGTAAGCAAGTTACTTTTAACATATGTTAGTCCATGAAGTAGCTGAAGGATATACGTGTGATCTCTATGACAGATATAATATATGAGGATGAGTTTCTTAGTTTCTATTGAGGAAAGACTCTGTGTTGAGGCACTTGCTGCAGTAATAATAAATTATGATAGCTATGGATAAGTATACGAGATGGTGAGCATACTTATTGGTAAGGGTTCATATATTTATGTACCAAAGAAGCCAAATCTTAATCTGAAGAATAGAGTGACTCCACCAACTAAATCGTCTATTGAGAAGTCTCTCATTTTGAAGCTCAAGGACGTTTCTTATTATCTGCAGTGCATATTTTTTGGGGCCAATAATATTTTAACAGTTATCATTATAGCTGATTTATTAGAGTGGTAGGTGAGGCCTTGGTCTCTATTTTGTAAAGGTATAAATGGGCCATCAGATGGTCCATTACCGATATTATTAGAATTCAATTGAGAATTAGTATTCACAAAATCTAACTTGAGCTGGATTATATACCTTTAATTAAGCAACAACATAGATTGAATTCACCTATCCAAAAGGATATAAAGAAAGAGATCATCAAGTAGCTGGATAGAGGTGTGGTTTATCTAATTGATGATAGTAAGAAGGTGAGCAAGTTCAATATATGCCAAAGAAAGGTGGAATCATTGTGGTTTCCAATGAAAGTAAAAAGCTAATTCCTAAGAGGCCATTCATAGTTTGGCAAGTTTGCATGGACTATAGAAAGCTCAAATCATGGATAAATAAGGATCACTTTTCTATGCCATTCATAGACTAGATGATAGACCACCTTGCTGGTAGAGGATGGTATTGCTTCCTACAGAGTTATTGGGGGTACATCAGATTTCTATCACCCCTAAAGACTAAGATAAAACCACTTTCACTTGTCCATATGGGACGTTTACATTTAAGAAAATATTGTAATATTTATGTAACACTCCCACTAGCTTTCAGCATTGTATGACGTCTATATTTTTGGTCATGGTGGAGGACATTATTGAGGTTTTCATGGATGACTTTTCAGCCGTGGGAGATTCATTTGATGATTGTTTGGCGAATCTCACAAATGTTCTAAGGAGATTCGAGGAATATAACTTGGTGCTGAATTGGGAGGAGTGTCATTTCATTATTAAAGAAGGAATAGTACTTGATCATAGGATTTCAAAGAAAAGGATTGAGGTCAACAAGGAAAATATTAAAGTAATTGAGAAATTGTCTTCAATTTCCATGAAGAGCATTCATAGCTTTTTGGTGCATACAGTTTATATCGATGAATCATCATGGACTTTTTTAAAATTGTGAATCCATTGTGCAAGTTGCCTGAGAAGGATGTAAAATTTGTGTTTGATTAGGTGTGTTTAATGGAATTAGAGTATTTGAAAGAGAAGTTGATTTTAGCATTCATTATTGTGTTTCTAGATTTAGCCTTGCCGTTTGAGGTTATGTGCGATGCTAGTGGTATGGCGCTAGGTGCAGTCCTAGGCCAAAGGTAAAAGAGGATATTACATCCCATTGTCTATGATAGTAAAACACTTAACTGTACTCAGAAGAATTGTACTTTGACTGAGCAAGCGTTGCTTGCTGTTGTTTTTGTATTTGAGAAATTTCAGTCATACTTGCTTGGTATAAAACTGATTGGACATACTGATCATGTAACCCTTAGACGAGCAGGTGTTGGTAGCATCACAAGACTATATTCCTTAGTTTGGAAACTCTTATGAATTATTTAGTAGGTGATATAGTTCTAGAAGATATGTCATTTCAATGATGAAAGATATTCATGCATGAGGTGAGAAAATTCTTTGGGATGAGCCATACTTGTTTTAGATTTATATAGATGATATAATTCAAAGATATGTTCATAGGGTTTAAATGATGAGGAACTTATAAGCATGCCATTCATCACCAGTGGGTGGTTATCATGGAGGTATGTAGATCAAGCATAATATCTTAAACTGTGGTTTCTATTGGCCCACCATTTACAAAGATGCACATGACTATGCTATGGCTTGTAACCAATGTCAAAGTCAAGGGAGCGCATACATGAACTTCTAATGGCAGTTATACTTGAGCTTGAGTTGTTTGATGTTTGAGCTTGGGCTAACTTTCTGAGCCCCTTTTGAGATCACATGGTATGACATACATGTGGTGAAAGTAGACTATGGTTCCAAATTGGTAAATGCAATTGCACTTCCAAAAAATGAAGGGAAGAGTGTCACAACCTTTTTAAAAAAGAATATTTTCTCTAGATTAACATTAGTGACGAAGGCTTGCACTTTCACAATCATCTCTTTAAAAATCTGCTTGAAAGATATGGTGTTAAACATAGGTGGAAACACCTTACCATCCTCAAATAAGCAAGAAAGTTGATATCTTAAATTAAGAGATCAAGTCTATAGCGAAGACTGTGAATGTAAATAGGATAGACTAGGTTAAATTATTGGATGATGCATTATGGTCTAAGCGAACAAAGTTCAAAACCTCTATAGGTGCTTTCCCATATCAACTTGTGTATGTTAAAGCATGCCACTGGCCTGTCGAACTTGAAAATAAGGCATTGTGGGCATTGAAGTGTCTGAATATGTGAATAGAGTGATGCGGTGAAACTGAGACAATAATAGATGAATGAGATGGATGAGTTCTATCTCCTCACTTATGAGAGCTCAACCTTGTACAAGGAAAATATGAAGTTTCATCATGATCAAAAGATTGAATGCAGAGAATTTCACTTGGTAGACTTAGTATTGCTATATAATTCAAGGCTTCATCAGTTTTCTTGAAAACTAAGGTCCAAATAGTCTAGACCATTCACTATAGAAAGGGTATTTCCACTTGGGGAAATTGAGCTAAAAGTGGATATGGGTGCACCATTTAAGGTGAATGGTCAGCGTATGAAGCACTATGTAAGAACTGTCAGAGAGATGAGGTCATGCAAGAAAGGTAGCCTTGATAAAGTCTGAGTAGTCAAGTAAATTGAGTCATCCGACAAAGTTAAAGTAGGCGCTTTATGGGAGGCAACCCAAGGGCTAATTGGTGAAACACGAGTAATAAATTTAGACATGCCATGCCGTGATGTTGAATGAAGTGCTTCTTAGAAGGTAATCCATATTTTGTGCTTCATATTTTATAGGGTAATGTTTGTTATCAGTGTAGAGATTGTGTAGGAAAAAGAAGTTGCTGAACTAGACCCAAGATTGAACCCACTAGAGGATTGTAATATCATGGAAAGATCCCACGGTCTTGGGTTCAGTCGATGATCACACTTGATCAATGTCCTAATGGATGAAACTTTAGTAGTTATCCTACAATGGGTCATTATGATCGTACCTAGGTGTCATGATCGTTGTGCCTATCATATGATAAAACTCTCACAGATCAACAAAATAGGCATCAAACCTATGATTTTAAGGAAAGATTGTGGTCACATATCATGATTGTCCTTAAGAACCATATGTTCTCAGACAAGTTTTCTTAAACCATCATTATATGGGTGGTAGATACAACTGTGGTTTGATTCCATGATTATGTGTTTGAGTCATCTGATGGGTCCATCTTTTTAATATAATCACGATCTGACACCAATCTAAAACCCTAAATTCTACACCTGAGAGCTGATTTTACAATTTACTCACTCAAACTCACATCTTCTAGATTTCAAATATCAAAAGAGTAAAAGAACCAAAATTTTTACCTTTAATTTGCGAAATCTACTCTGAAATTCAATTGTTTGTGTGATTTGTTTTGAACTAAAAAGGAGATCAAAATATTTTAAGTTTACTCCCAAATCTCCTTTCTATTTAAACTCTGAAGATAACAATTGGAGTAGTTAGTTTCAAAATAAGAATTCATATTTGAATGTGAAATATCACCAGGGGGAAGTCTGAGTACCCATTTGTTTTGTTTATGTGGTCAATGATGGTTCTAAAAAGGTTTAAGAATAATTTCTAATTTTTGTTAAGTGATAGTGGGTTCTATGACACAACCTATTGAAACACTAGACTTTGAACCATTGAGAAAAACTCTCCATTTGATGTCATTGGGGTGGGTACGACTAGGGGCACGAGTTATACCCCTTGGGTATGAGTCATATCCTTCTCCCCCCTCTCATATCCTAGTTAGTGTGGTAAGGGTTACTCATTGTACTAGGTATGAGTGTCCCCCTCATCAATCTTACCCTATGTATATGAATCATACCCAATATGATCGGATAGAGGGAAATCCTATCTTGAGTGGATTGTTTTTGTTATGGGCCGTGTACAAGTTAGGTATTGATTCGTACCCTTTGGATATGACTCAAGGGCGTGTGATCATACCCTTAATAGTATGGGTGACCTAGGAGAAGCCTAGGGTATGATTTAGGTTACCATTTGTACCCTAGTGTATGGTTCATTAGGTGAGTCGTACCCCTGCACTAGTTCATTTAACAACATTTAACTAAGGGCCTTGTGGTCATTTACCATTCCTTAAACCCTAAGTCCCTTCACTATATAAGTGTATAAGTCCTCCTTAAACACACCTTGAGTGGATTGAACATCCAAACCTCTCTTTCAAACATAATTTGTGAAGGATTGGAGGCTAGGGTTCAAGGGTGTCCATCTAGGAGCAAAGTGAAGTCAAACTTCTTAGGTGAATCAAGTTGTCTAAGGAATGTAACTCTTCCCCTTGTTAAATAACTCTAAACCCTTGATAACGCTCAATCTACAGCTCTCGTGGGAGTGTAAAGCGGTCGTTAGCAAATATAGAACCCAACCTGGGTTGGGTATCGATCCCACAGAGAATAGCTTGGCCAACAAGCAAGAGAAATTACTAGACTTTTAGTGCAAGTCTCGTAGGAAAGGGGGGATTGTAGTATGTAACCAAAACAAGAATGTAAGAACTGAAAATAGCAAAATAAAGAGAGATTGTCACGTGTGTTGTAAACAATGAGAATTGAGGCGTTGGGGTTATGTCCACCTTCTGAGGTATACGTCTCTATTGGCTATGAGTGTGTAGAGTCTTGACATGTAATTGCTTATAGAGAATTGTAGTCGATGGTAAATCCAAGCGTCTCTCGACCTAAACAAGGACTATTTCACTTTAACTCTCTCGAGCTTAAAGCGTGACTAACGGTACGAATTCTCCAAGAAGTTAGTCCAGGTACGGCACTAGCTTTTTAATAGGAAAGGGTGTCCTACTACCTTGACATTATCTCTTTTCCAGACAAATAACTTTTCTCTCGAACAAGTCAGATGTTAGACTGGCGTTGGTCTATGCGTCTTCTTTTCTAGACAAATAACCTTTCTCTCGAACAGGTTAGATGTTAGAATGGCGTGTTCTTGTGTTTGAACCGCAAAGAATGTAGATTTAAGATGAAGAGAATAATGATATAAGCAATATACTTGTCTTGAACTCACAAACTCATAGCTATAGATAGTAACTCATTCGGCTTCCATAACCCCAACTAAGAGATTTAGTTACCCATGAATGCGAAGGATATCACGTTTTGCATGGTGGATGGCGTGAATAGTAGGTGTTTGGCGTGTGGTTTTAGTGATTCCGTAGCAAGTAACGATTCTCTTGTTGTGGAATTTAAGAGTAGAAGAATGAAGAATTGAGAATGGGTTGTAGGAAGATGTCTTAATTGTAAGGAGATGAATGAATTGTCAGAATGTCTCCTCTCCTCCTCTCTAAAATCTCTAACATGATAGGGTATTTATAATACTCCTATCCTACTCCTACTAAACTAATAAAATAAATAACCAAATCCTAATATACTAATGAAATCCTTGACCCAATTGTACTAGGGTAAGGTTACAAAATTATAATCCAAATAGAATGATGAAACACATAACCTAATTGCACTAGGTTAATGTATTATGGCAAAAATCCAGCTTTGTGTCTGTAAGTCCCAAAGTCTTCAGAAATGCTGTTTTAGCCCGGGACAGATTTTCCATGCAGCAGATTTAGTCCTTTATGCGTCCAGCTCCTTTCCATCTCGTTTGTGAGCTTTCTTTTGCGTCAAGTAAGCCATAAATTGCTGTATTTTGCATCATTTATACCTGAAACTTTCCTAATCACATTTGTTAGCTCATTTACAGGAAAAAGGACTAAAAGTGTACGAAATAGATAATTAGTTCTCGAAACTAGGCTAAAATATGGGCAAAATATATTGATATAGGCGCGTAATTTCGCCTATCATCAACCCTATATTTTACACTTGGATTAGTAAGTGTACATTGTGATTTTGAAATTAAATGAAAAAGGTTTTGTTGTCTAATGATGAACAATGTTGACTCTTGCTTAGACTTATGTTTATATATGTTAATGATGATGATTTGCATATTTGGGTGCTTGTTATGTGAGGTTTAACATGAGGCTCTTGAGAAACCCTAACCTTGATGATTTCTACCATGAAAATATCCTTTGTAAAAAGTATACACATAAGGTGTTTGTGGAAATATCTAAGTGAATTGTCTTGTCATATATTGGTGATGTTTTGAACTAGGGCAATGGCCCATAAGCATGAATAATTGATGAATGGTGTGTTAAAAGTATTGTGAGCTATGTATTGTATAATTTATGACCATGTTGGATTAATTAACTACTAAGGGGTTGAAGTCCCTAGAATATGATAATGTATTTGAAATGTATGTTGAACCAAGTGTTGGTGAGAATATGGTATAAGATAGTTAATGAAGTGTGAATATTTTTAAGTGTCTTGATGAACATAACTTGAATTGTATGATGGAATGAATGGAGGCAATGGACTATTGAAATGGTTGAGCAATGAAGGCTCCCATAAGGACCATGGGGTCATGTATAGTGTTGAATTAGCTATATGGTTAAAGTCCTTTAGTGTTGTATGAAATGAATGTTGATTCATGGGTAAAAGGTTAAAGTCCCAATGTCAACTAATGATATTTGTAATGGCTTGAGGTTAAAGTCCCTTGCCTAATGAAATGGCTTGAGGTTGGAGTCCCTTGCCCAATAAAATTGCTCGAGGTTAAAGTCCCTTGCATAAAGAGATCTCTTAAGGTTAATGTACCTCGCCAAATGAAATGACTTGTGGTTAGAGTCCCTTGGCATGAGGTTAGAGTCCTTTTCCTAATGAACGTGCATGAGGTTGGAGTCCCTTGCCTAGAGGAATTCATGTGTGATTAGAGTCCCTTGTTTGAATGATTGTGTATGTGGTTAAAGTCCTTTCCTAATGAATGTGTGAGCATGGTTAAAGTCCTTTGACTAATGTTATGTGATTATGGTTAAAGTCCTATGCCTAAATAGAATTGTTGAATCGAAGTGTGGAAGGTCAGAGTCCTCCACTTTATGTCTAATAAATAAATGTTCAAGAATGTTGTTGAGCCTTGATTTCTTGATTAGTATGTGATGTACCTATATGTAAGGATAAGTGTGTGGATATGATTAAATATGATATATTTTATTGTTGAATAATGATGTTAATTTGTCCTTATCCTTGAGTTACATGCTAGCACTCCAATCGTTAACTGTCTTCGGACGTTATGTCCCCACGCGATATGGGGGATAGTGCATCATCTTCTCTTCATGCACATTGATTAGGTGATCAGAGAAGTTCTTGGATTAACTATAGAGTTGTGAGCTTCCTCATTTCGGAAGACATTCATTCTTGATCCCCTATTTTTAGACAGTCTCATTTTGACTTGGTTTGGCTGTTGTCAGGGGCTTGAACCGACATATATATTTCTAAACATCATTTTGTATAAAGGTATTGTGGATGACTGTAGAATTGGGTATATTGGTTAATGTGTTGATATTTATGAAATGGTTAGATATTGCTAAGTTACGACTTCTAGTATTATTTTTACTATCTTATTATATGGTCAGGATTCACCCGACCCTTGTGATTGATGTGATGATTGTGATGGGTTATCGAGCGACCTCCAATTCACCTTAAGATGCATGAAATTCACCTAAACCAAGGTCAAGAGATGGTTAGGTGATACATAAATTTTTATATTTTACATGCTATGTATCTAGATAGTTTGACAAGCACAAATGGTCTGAGGAGTTATGAAGTCAGGGTGAACAAAATCCTAGTGCTTGTCTCATATTGATCACAACTCTAATTGCCCAACAACTATTACTATTACTCTCATTGATACAAAACCCTTCTTTTTATTTACACAATTAACAGTTACATCAACAAGCTTTTGATAGACTTACAATTTATTCCTTATGGGATCGACCCCAACTTGGTTGAGTTTTATATTTGATTCAATGATTTCTTTATACTTTCTTAGAGGTTTGATTTGGGCGACATCAAATTTTGGCGCCGTTTCTGGGGAATATGGTTATGAATTGATTAATTGAGTTTGTTGAAGCTATTATTTTTTTTTGATTTCTAGTTTTCTACTATTTCTAAGGCGCATGTAGGTGTATGTCAAATACTCAGAGTCAAGGTAGTCCCATGATTCCATTTGATCTTGAGCTTGAACATACCTTACGATAGAATCGTAAGATGGAGAGAAAATAAACTTATGATTAAGGATCCCTGCATGATGGGGTTCATGATGACACCGAAACATTGAATTGGCCACCTCTATATGGTTTCATAAAACTATATAGAAGGTTACTACTTGTCTAATGGCTGAAGAAAATGCTAGGTAAGCAGCTGCTCGTCGAGCAGCTATGGAGGAAAGGGATAGACAGGAGGATGATGAACATTGAGCAATACTTGATAGAGATAGAATTAGAAAGAACATAGGTCAATAACCCATCCAACAATATTTGCCTGTGTATGATGATCCAAAAGAAGATTTGGTGTATGTTGAGCTAGTTGAGACAGGTACAATCATTCCTCCAGAATTTCCCAAGGGATGATGTAACGCCCGTAATTTGGGCTACAATATAGACCATGAATTCGATGCGTTGCTAATCCCAAAGCCATAAAATCCTATGCCAATACGGCATGTTAATTATGGTGTAGCATGTGATTCCTCTCCAGCTTGAATTTAGACCATAGAGGTCCTTCAACTCAAGGACGAGTTGGAACTACTTCAATCGACTAAGTTTTACTAGATGTTGTAAAATATGTCAGCTTCCATCGACCATAAATCTCTGTATATATCAAATTAGAAAGCCTACTACATGTCAAATGATATGTAATTGATTTAGCTTTCCAACGATACCAATTTGCCTAAAATCTAACACCCAAGCAAGAAGTTATGACCTTCCAAAGTGATAAGCGACACCTAACCAATCGCCCATGGCCACTGGATAGGCGATAGCCTAGGCGGCACCTATGTGAACATAGGCGATAGCCTAGGCGGCGCCTATGTAAACATAGGCGATAGCCTAGGCGGCGCCTATGTGAAGATAGGCGATGGGATGGGCGGCACCTATATAAGGAATTCTGGTGAATTAAACACTCCGTGTTAAGGACAAAGTGGTCCTTTTTCACCCTTACTTAGCCCTAAAACACGAGATTTAGTTCCAAGGACCCCAAAATACATATTCTTTCATCAAAAGTACTCAAGATTCTCCTTAGGGTTTCAAAAATAAAAATCCAAATAGTTCAAGACTTGACCGTAGGTTTTCAAAGATAATTACATATTCGGATTCATTAATCCACAAGATTCAAGAAACACCTATTATCCTTGGAAATAGAGGTATGTGGGGTTATTCAAAAATCTCATGGGTGTAGTCTTTATGAACATGCATGCTTTTAAATGGGGTTTTTCAATCAAATGCTAATATCTTGCTTTCAATATGATTTCTAAGTCATTTTCTCTATGTCATGGGAATTGTTTGCCTATATACTTCAATGGTTGAAACCATGCATATGTGATTTGAGAGTTTCCATGGAAGTTGATAAATATGAATGATAAATTGTTTTCAAATTCCCATGATAATGTTTCGATACTCCATATTATATTGTGATCAATAAAAGAAATTATGAATTTGAAATAAATATTGTTTACCACTTGTAAATGATGAAGCACCTTGGTTTTTACATGATTATGCATATGTGGATGTGATATTGATGACTTGCAAGTCGGGTATGATAATACCTCAATTTGTTTGCTTCGATGAAGGAGGAGACAGAAAGTAATATTCCTATTGTACCTTTCCTAGTCCTTTATTATGCTTTAAATTGTGTCTATCTGTGTCCCGCATCATCATTCAGGGACGAATGATCCTAAGGGAGGGATAATGTAACGCTCCGCAATTCGGGCTACAATGTAGAACATGATTTCGATGTGTTGCTAATCCCGAAGCCATAAAATCCTGTGCCAATATGGCATGTTAATTATGGTGTAGCATGTGAATCCGCTCCAGCTTGAATTTAGACCATAGAGGTCCTTCAACTTAAGACGAGTTGGAACTATTTCGATCGACTATGTTTTAGTAGACGTTGTAAAATGTGTCATCTTACATCAACCATAACTCTCTGTATATATCGAATTAGGAATCCTGCTATGTGTCAAATGATAGGTATTCGAGTTATCTTTCCAACGATACCAATTTGCCTAAAATACGACACCCGAACAAGAAGTTATGACCTTTCAAAGTGATAAGCGACCCCTAACCAATCGTCCATGGCCACTGGAAAGCATAGGCGATAGCCTAGGCGGCGCCTATATGAACATAGGCGATAGCCTAGGCGGTGCCTATGTAAACATAGGTGATAGCCTAGGCGGCGCTTATGTGAAGATAGGCGATGGGATGGGCGGCGCCTATGTAAGGAATTTTGGTGAATTAAACACTTCGTGTTAAGGACAAAGTGGTCCTTTTCCACCCTTACTTAGCCCTAAAACACGAGATTTAGTTCCAAGGACCCCAAAATACATATTCTTTCATCAAAAGTGCTCAAGATTCTCCTTAGGGTTTCAAAAATAAAAACCCAAATAGTTCAAGACTTGACCATAGGTTTTCAAAGATAATTACATATTTGGATTCAACAATCGACAAGCTTCAAGAAACACCTATTATCCTTGGAAATAGAGGTACGTGGGGTTATCTAAAAATCTCATGGGTGTAGTCTTTATGAACATGCATGATTTTAAATGGGGGTTTTCAATCAAATGCTAATATCTTGCTTTCAATATGATTTCTAAGTCATTTTCTTTATGTCATGGGAATTGTTTGCCTATATACTTCAAGGGTTGAAACCATGCATATGTGATTTGAGATTTTCCATGGAAGTTGATAAATATGAATGGTAAATTGTTTTCAAATTCCCATGATAATGTTTCGATACTCCATATTATATTGTGATCAATAAAAGAGAGCATGAATTTGAAATAAATATTGCTCACCACTTGTAAATGATGAAGCACCTTGGTTTTTACATGATTATTCATATGTGGATGTGATATTGATGACTTGCAAGTTGGGTATGACGATACCCTATAGAATACGATACGTGATTGAATTAAATAAAATTTAAATGCGTTGATTTTACATGAGAAAGGTGGATGCCCAAAGAAGGCGTTTGAGACACAAGGGCTCATCGCTGGAATAACGTGTTTACTGACACAGAATATTGGTACCAGGATAAGCGATCTGTGTACTTGACTTCATGTCATTCCCTAATTGGGACTATAGGTAGGAGCCCGAGCCAAGTGATCTTGGGCACTACTATTAGGTCGAGACACCATGCTGTGTGGTCTTGAGTGTATCTCCCTCACTTATACTATAATCTCGGTGGCAACCGAGGTTTGAAAGTTGGTGTAAATTATGTAGGGTATTCCACCTAGCTCAGATTGCATTTCATTATTGTTGAGAAAGACTATTGCATTACACCCATGTGTTTTCAAATGATTTGATACAAAATTGTTTTATAATGGCTCTCAACTATACTTTGTAAAAATATTATGTTTTGTTTTGATATCTCTGCATGCCAGTACTTTTGTGCTGACCCTCTCCCCTCTCCAACCTCTCAGGTTCAGAGGCCCAGTCTAGGGGTCAAGAGATTCAGTAGAACTTTCAAACAGAGCTATAGAGACAAGTGGTGAGCCTTCTATGTTTCGGAAGGTCTTATATCCTGCAGTCCTTTTATCTTATATTCAGTTTTTGGGTCTACTTGGGGCCTTGTCCCAGTTTTCAGATAGACATTGTTTCAGTCATATAGTAGAGATTTTGCAGACGGTTTTAGAGATGTTGATTTAGATTGTGGGACACTATTCCCCATTTTTATTTTCATATGATTCTTGATCATGTTTCCGTTATATTGTGTTTCTTCTGCATTACTTTGATCATATGAATTAGATGCATGATTACCAGAAAGATAGGGGTGTTTCGGGTCTCCATGGTTTGAAATGCTCGTCACGGCCAGGCCCTAGTTCGGGCCGTGACAGATAAAATTTGATAAGAGTTACCTTTATTATCCATTGGGGAATCGTGATACTGAGTCTAGAAGTTTGAGAATGGAACCATTTCTTGCAAAACTTGTGAAGGGTTCCGAGAGCTAAGAGAGTTTCCTTAAGGAAATTAAGCCAAATATTTCAAGGTTGAGCCAGAAAGTAGAGTCACATGCAACCGTGATTAAGAAACTTGAGCAACAGTTTGAGTAGATGTCTGCCACATTGTATCAATGTCAACCATATACTCTTCATAGTAATGCTATTCAGAATTCGAAGAATGATAGTCACTTCGTCGCTATCACCACACGGAGTGGTAAGGTTACTACTGATCCACCTAAGCCTATGATTGATGATATGAGGAGTGACTCTACAAAGATTAATGATGTAGATAAAGATAAAGAAATCAAGTTAGAGCCTAATGATGAGGAACATTAGGAGCCTATAGTTACATAAAAGGGAGCTGAAAACAAAAGAAAGGGAAAAGAGATCATAGCACCACTGAAGCCCATTCCCCAACCCCTGTCACACCTCAAATCCTATTGGAATAGATCGGCACCCATAGTCATACAGACCAGAGATCACAAACCTATAACCTTGTATTTCTCATGCATGTGACTATGATAACCTAAGCTTCTTCCATATATGTATATGATGCATCAATGAGAATAAACAGTAAGGCACTATATATACAAGACTTGGTTGTTGGGGCCACAACATCTAAATGATAATACACGATCATGCTTAACTTTACATTGGTCTACAAAGTTGCAAAAAGATACTTAGACTTAGTTAAGGTCCTAACCCCCCACCTTACTATTACCTATTGTACAATATCAAAACATATCTAACAGACTCGAAAAGACTTGAATCAACCTAGAGCTAACCAATAGTCATTGGATATCCTATGCTCCTCTGGGGAGCTGTATTAGTTAAAGCATCTATGCCTGCAGAATGAAATGCAGGTCCCCTGTGAGGGACGTTAGTATGAAAATATGGACTAAACATGCAAGGTTGGAAGTAATTATACATAATACAAAAGCTCAAAAGAAATCAAGTATAGGCGATTATATTATGGTAATAGACCACCGTTACATACACTTGGGGGATCATATATATTACATTCTTTTCTCTATATTACCTTTCTTACAATATAGTCTTTGTAAACCATATGATATAAATGACCAGCTGATCAGTGGTAAATACACAAATTGAGATCGACCCATGCTAGACTTCCCTGAACTGCCACCCATATATAAATGAATTATTGCCGGCTTGTGCTAGGCGTTCATCCCTGAGCTACCACCCATATATAAAGGGATCAGGATAGGCCCATTCTAGGCTTATACCTTTAAATTGGCACCCGTACATAACATGATTTGTATTACATAGTTTATTTAGCCTTTGAGATTTTTAGTTTGGTGTTCATAACATTATTGTACTTTGGAATAATAATATTCCAGTAAGAGACATAGGAATAAATACTTAATGTAATAAAAATAAGGTGGGGAGTTGTTTGTACATAAATGAAATAGTGTCTTATTTGAATTAAACAAAAACTCCTGAGACTTGTAAGTAGAAGTAAAAAAGCAGACTTGATAATAGGCATGTAATGAGGTATTTTAACACACTATGGAATGGAGATAATGTCATTATCTATATGTGAAATATGCGTTGCCACTATGTTTTAGTTCTTATATGAGTACTTTAGAAGCATACTTTGTAACAAACGTGTTGGATTTCATACCAAAGAATACAAAATAGAGTAGCCTTATATATCTTGTTGTATAACTCTAATATTAACTCAAATTAATGTCCTGCCTTTTGGATTACTTATCTACAATAATGTATATGGTAAAGCTAGTATTAGTAACTAACCAACACATTTGGGCTACTTAAATTTACCAATACAGTAGCCGAGAAGTAAGTCCATAATTTATCAAATAAAGGGTGTTAATTTAACCCCTTTCTCCTCCAATTACATCCACATAACTTTGACTTCATTACGCCCTCAAAATAGTATACAAATAGAGTGGACGGTAAGAAAATACAATTTTTAGTTTGGTGAATTACCACTGCACCTTTATTCTATATTTCAATACAAACTACTCACACCTTTCTCCAACATCAACCCGATAGTCCCCCATGTATACACATAAAATAGTCCACAAAACAACCTCAAATTTCCTTTATAGAAGTAACTAAATATTGAACTCATTATCCTTTGAGTTCTTAATCATAACACATCCATAATTTTGTATCCCAACTCATACATAATGAGGATAAAATGTAGCAGTCACCTTACCTCAATTTTCTGTAACTTATCCTTTTAACTTGAACTCTTCTAGAACTTAAACTTTCCTTCACACCTTAAACCAAAGAAAAAAAGAGAAGTCTCTTAATAACAAATAAAAATGATCAATTAGCTTGTATTTTATTTTGACCTATATTTAAAATTAAACATTTTCCTAATCTTTCATGGGAAAATTAAGCTAAACCATAAGTGTTTTCACTTACCTTGGCTTGGAATTGTGAAGGTTTCTTTAAGAACCCTAGAAGAAAAAATAAGGCTGCACCTTTTTATTCTAGAGAAAAATAGAGAGAACTTATGAAATATAATCCTTTTTTGTGACTTAGAAATAAAGGAAATGACCAGCAACTTGTCCTTATAAAGGCCCTATTTTGGATATCTCTTTAACTACACTTTGGAGTTCATATTGGTACAAGTAGGTGATGCACCTACTTAAGGAGTTAAAGCTACTCAAAAGGTCAAAGTAGGTGATGAACTTACTACTTGATTCTTTGTTGGGCTCAATTATATTGAGCCTTGGCAGATTTGACTGTTGGGCCCTTTCTCTATTTTGTTTCTTTTACTTAGTTTGGGCCCAAATGAGTACATTAATATAGGCCTAAATTTAATCCATAGCCTTGGGTGTATTAACTTGGTTCATATATATTAATTAATTCAAGCAAGAACCTCAATATTTATTCCATTTTTAGTTATTAATCCCTTTAATGTAACTTAGAACTTGTAGACACTTTGTCATTTTAAATTTTATCTTCAAAAACTAGCTTACAATTCCAAGTTAAATAGTTGTATTAACGTTAACTTGGTCAGGTCACATTAAAACGTATGGGCTATATCTAGAAACCCATTTACACCATCAATACTCGTATAACAAATCTGGTCCATTGCCTATACCATAAGGTTATGCCAAGTTCCATATAAGTAGACCAAGTACACACAAGATAAAAAGTGTTACATCCTTCCCCCCTTGGGAATATTCATCCTCGAATGTTGGCATAATTATCTAACCTAAATAAGTGCAAGCCTAAGTTTAATCTTTCTGTTACCAAATAATACTTTTATATTATACTTGTTATTGCTACAATTCTTCATATTGGTCTCTCTCTTTGTATTTGAATAAATGGGGGTACTTGGATTTCATCACCTTTTCAGCTTCCCATATGATCACTTCTACTTGTTGGTTTCTCCAAAGTACTTTTATAGAAGCTATTTCTTTATTTTATAACTCCTTAACTTATCGATCTAGAGTATAAATAGGTACTTCTTCATAGGTGAGATCATTTGATACTTGTACATCTTCAGTGGGAGTAATATGAGATGAATCTTCTATGCACATTTGAAGTATTGAGACTTAAAACATTGGATAAACTATTGAGAGCTCTTGGGGTAGCTTTAACTCATATGCAACTCGGCTAAACCTCTGAGTAATCTTATACGACCCTATATAACATAAATTAGTTTTCCTTCCTTACCAAATCTCATTACCCCTTTTATTGGTAACATATTTAAGAATACCTAATCACCTTTAGCAAACTCTAGCCCCATTTTTCCAACATTCACATATGATTTGTTTTACTTTAGGATGTTTCTATCCATTGTTGGATCACTTTAACCTTTTCCATAGCTTGGATGGACAAGATCTGGCCTAAACAAGGTAATTTCACCCACTTTAAACCATCCAATTGGTGAACTACACTTTCTTTCATATAAGGCTTCATATGGTGCCATTTTGATACTCGAATGATAACTATTATTGTAGGCAAACTCGATAAGTTGTAAATGATCATCCCAAGTACCTTTAAAATCCAATACACAAGTTCATAACATATCTTTAAGTGTTTGAATGGTACGTTCCGCTTCTCTATCTGTATGAGGATGAAAATTTGTACTTAAATTCACTTTTCTTTCCAAATTTCTTTGAAAATACTTCAAAAAGTTTGTAGTAAATTGAGCTCCCCTACCTGATGTAATAGAGATTGGTACCCTATGTAGCCAAACTATCTCTTTAATAGTTAATTTTGCATACTCTTCAACTATGTAAGATGTCTTATTCAGTAGAAAGTTTTTTAATTTGGTAAGTCTATCAATTATTACCCATATGGAATCAAAATTTCGAGATGTGCGAGGCAAACCAGAGATAAAATCCATGTTGATCCTATCCCACTTCTAAATTGCAAGATCTATACATTGTATATAACCCCCAGTCTTTTGGTGCTCTACTTTAAATTTTTGATAATTTGGACATTAGGATACAAATTCTGCAGTGTTCTTCTTTATGTCACCCCTCCAATACACTACATTCAAATCACGATACATTTTATTTGACCTCAGATGGATGGAATACCTTAAACGATGTCTCTTTATTATAATTATCTTTCGTAGCTCGTCTAAATTAGATACACACAATCTATTTTGGCATCAAAGTACTTCCTCTTGCATAAGATCAAATGCATTTGTCATATCTTGTTATACATTTTCCTTAAGTTGTAATAGGATAGGATCTGCATACTGCTTCTCTATCACCTCAACTACTAATAAAGATTTTGCTGCATTATGGACCATAAGCCCTTCATCTTGGGTGTCAAGAAGGAGAACCTCTAAATTAACTAGTTGGTGTAAATCCTTAGCTATTCATTACCTTTCCACTGACTGCCTATAAATTCTTGCCATTTTCTTATGATGTAAAGCATCAACTACCATATTTACTTTTTGTAACACCCTCTAAATTTTAAGCATTTTATTTTTGGCCCTTTCTTGTTTGAAATGTCAATTTTTGACTTGAATTATGTTTAGATATGTTGTTGAGATATCTCAGGAGAGTTTTAGAATTTTTAAATAGGGTTTGGAGTGGTTTTGAACCACAGAGGTAGTGAGACTCCGCGATATCTCTGTGTCATAGAGGATAACCTCTACAATAGTTTTTATGACACGGGGGACAATCTCTATGTTTGGGTTAGTGGCATAGAGGTTAGAATCTACGATAAGCTTTGTGCTTTGCTGATGCTTTAAATTTGAGTAGTTTTTGCTTTTGTTACATGGGATTAGGTGTATTGGGGTATTTTAACCTATGAACGACCTTTAAACACTATATGGACCTATTTCCATTTATTTTCACGACACAATAGCTATTATTCACTCTTAAACTCAAAAACCTAAGAGAGCCTAAGGGTTTCATCGTCTGTTCATCTTTCGGGTTCTAAGTTCTGAATTACTTTCTAATTTTTGTGTGTCTAAGGTATGTACCTCTTTCCCTATAAGGTATGTACCTCTTTCCCTATACTTTTAATTTATTAACGGCATGAAAATTAGTTTATTATTCATGGTTTTGATGTTGGGTTTTGAACTATGGGTTAAGGGTTTTGGATATAAATAGTTTGAATGTTTTTTCATGGTTTCTATTGATTTATTATGTATGAATTGTTGGTTTGTATACTAATTGGGGTGATTGGGGAATTGTGAATGAATTTAGGGATATAACAGATTCCCTAAATAATTGGTTTTGGTATGAAAATTGATAATAACCTCGACCCACTTGCATAATTGGGTTTGGAATATGAATTATCATTTGGTTTGGCTCTTCTCTTTGAAATGATGCATTGCATAAATAAAAAAATTGTTAAGGATAGTTTTGAAAACCTTGTGGGGTGGTAATAGAATCCCCAAGTGATTTTTATAATGGAGTGGGGGGGGGAGTACAAAGAAATCCCTTAAGGGTTAGCTAATGACATTGGTTGCAAGCTATAGTCGGTATAACAATTCCACTTAATAATACCTTAATGGTTGAATCTTTAAGGTAATGGTTAGGTTATATGTTAAATATTTTAATATGGGCTTAAATAGGGTTATGTAGCTAAGCCGTGAAGGTAGATGTCCTGAGGGAACTGATACTTGAAACTCGCATTTGCCGACATGAGGTATGGTCTTGATGATTGTGTTCTTGAGTCACACTAATACATATATATATATATATATATATATATATATTTTGGGATGGTTTGTTGCCTTGATAGCTCTAGTTTTTCCTCAGGTTTTCTCTGGATTGTGCAGCTAACATTCACTATGGCCCTTTTAGCAGGGGGATCTGAACCCATATAACCCATGTGTGCCGGTTTAGAAACATCAAGCTACACAGTCTCGATTAAGGTTTTAAGGTTCATGCTAAGCCTTGTCCTCTTTCTCGACTTATAATATACATATGTATTGCTTATGATACTGTGCACTGGTTTTAATGATTGTTGTATTATAGTTTATGTCATTATTTTATCCTATATCCCTGAGTTACTTGCTGGATCTCCAATCGCTAATCGTATTAATATGCTATATCCCCATGAGATGCAGGGCCTAGACATACCTCTACTCTTCTTGCACAGTGACTAGGTGATCAGGGGACAACTCATGATTCAGATTGAAGCGGTGAGGTTCCATCCTTTGAAAGACCCTATTTTATGCTTTGGGTTTATGTATTAACTCTTTCTTATGGATTTGATTTTGGCTTTGGCCTGGGGCATGTATCGACTAAACTATTTTCAATTTTGTTTGAGGCTTTATTGGATTACTTTGGACTTGGGTATTGGTTGTCGGTATTGGATATTGGTTTATCTTAGAGTCTCTTAAGTTCTTATATCTTATCTTTTGATATATTTGTATTTTATCTGCTGTTAGGTGTGTTTGGTTCTATTGGATTAGACAAAAAGGGTGGTCTTTAGTCTACAAAGGACTTAAGATAGTTGTCATGGACAGGCCCTAGTTTGGGTTATGAAAAAGTTGGTATCATAGCCTAGGTTCATGGTCAATTGGTTTTCCACAAAGCCATGTCAAGTAGAGTTTCTTTCATAGGTGTGTAGTATGCCATACTGATAAGGGAGAGGCTACGACTCACTTAGGAATGTTTTCCTTCCTTATTGTCTTAGTTTTGGACTATAGAGTCTAAGGTCTTTGATTTCTCTAACTCCGTTTATTTGCCTTTCAGATCATGCCTCCCAAATAATTTGAAGCTCATGGAAACTCATCGTCCCTCTTAAGGATAATATGGGTGGATCTCGTCTAGCTTATAGGGTATAGACCTGATCTAAGCTCACTACTTCTAGTTACCCATGTAGATTTCCACCTATCTATATTGATCCTTCTCTAACTGGTGGAACTCGCACTTATCCACCTCTGCCAATCCATTCATCTATTGACCTAATTGGTGAAATCTTAGTCACGCCAGATGAGTCCTGCTAGTATTACTTGGAGTTCATTTGAGGCCACTAGGGTTAGCCAGTTTATGAGGTTGATCCCTCCAACTTTCATTGGTACTAAGGTTGAGGAGTATTCTAATAGTTTTATAGATGAGATAGAGAAGATCTTTTGGGCTATGCATGCTACTGGTGTAGAGGGTATGGAATTTGCTTCTTATATATTTAAGGATGTAGCATATCAATGGTATAAAGAGTGAGAGCAGCGTAAGGGTGTTAATATTGAATTTGCTTTATGGGATAATTTCTCTAGTACCTTTTTGGATCACTTCTTTCCTCAGTAGTTGAGAGAGGTTAAGGACAAGGAGTTTTTTTAATTTGAAGTAAGACAGGATGACAGTGAAGGAGTTGCCTTGAAGTTTCACCAATTATACCATTATGCTCCAAAATTGGTGTCCTCTATGAGAGCTTAAATAAGAAAATTTTCTTTTGGATTGTCTCATGATTTAGTATTGGAATGGAAGGTTGTCCTATTGAACAAGGATATGGATATCTCTCAACTGATGGTGTATATGCAACAGGTTGAAGAGGAAAAGAAGAAGCAAGCAAAGGTAGGGGAGATATAGAGTAAGGAGTTTCAATACTTAGATTAGGGTGGAGGTTAGCATCCGAGTGGTAGAGATGGTGGGAAGTGGTCTAAGAAAAGGTGGAGCAACTCTAGTTTCTATTCAACGGCTAGTGCACCTTATTCAAAGCTGTCCCAATATCATAATTTTCATAGTGGTGATGGTTTTAGGGTACAATGTTCCTAATCTCAAAACATTAGGGTCCATTCATCTCTATCATATCTTCTTTGCAGATTTGGTTGGTTGTATCATGGTTTTTATGATGAGAAGAGGAAATGGTATTTTAATTATGGTCGTCTAGGACATATACTGAAGGATTGCCTTGGGGGAAAGGTTGCTACGGGTCTAATAAGGTTCCGGTTACCATGTCATTAGCTCCTGCTCCAAGGGGTGCCACTTGTAGTACTGGAATTGGTCAGAATCTCCTGTATGCTCTTACATCCCATCAAGAGTCGGAGGCATCTCCTGATGTCGTCATTGGTATGTTAAAACTCTTCTCTCATGATATGTACTATTTACTTGATCTGGGGTCTACCCTATCTCATGTGACCATATTTGTGGCTGTGCATTTTAGTTATGATCCCGAGTGTATTTTCAACCCCTTTTCTACATCTACCCTAGTGGGTAACTCTGTGGTTTCTAGAAGAGTATATAAGGGTTTTATGGTATTTGTTTGTGGTAGGGAAACTTTGGTGGATTTGATTTAATTAGGCATGCTAAATTTAAATATTATCCTGGGATGGATTGGTTCCATTTGTTATATGCCTCTTTAGATTATCAGATCTGTAAGGTTATTTTCAAATTCACTAGTGAGCTGGTCATTGAATGGGAAGGGAGTTACCTAGTGCCTAAGCGAATGTTCATATCATATCTTAGAGATCAGAAATTGATTTCCAAGGGGTGTTTTTATCATTTGGTCCATGCTAAAGATTATAACTCGGAAGGTCCTTCTTTACAATTCATTCCTATGGTTAGTGAATTTCTTAAGGTTTTCCCTGATGATCTTCCTGGCATTTTTCCTGATAGGAAAATTGAGTTTGGGATTGATCTTCTTCCAAACACTCGTCCTATCTCTATCCCTCCTTATAGAATGGCGCCAACCGAGTTGAAAGAACTTAAGGAGCAATTAAAAGATCTTCTTGACAAGGGTTTTATCCACCCCAGTGTGCCTTCGTGGGGTGTTTCCATTCTTTTCGTGTATAAAAAAGATGGTTCTCTTTAGATGTGTATTGATTTATGTCAGTTGAATATGGTAGTGATGAAGAATAAGTACCTTCTTCCTAGGATTGATGACCTATTTGACTAACTTCAGGGTGCTAAGTATTTGTCTAAGATTTACCCTTAGATGAGTTATCATTAGTTAACGATTAGGGAGGAGGATATTCTAAGACTGCCTTCCGTATTTGGTATGGACATTTTGATTTCTTGGTCATGTCTTTTAGGTTGACCAATGCCTCAACAACATTTATGAACCTCATGAACCAAGCATTCCATTAGATTTTGGATTTATTTTTGATTATGTTTATAGATGATATTTTGGAATATTCAAAAAGTGAGATAAATTATGCATATCACCTATGTATTGTGTTACGGACCTTAAAGGATCAACAATTGTATGCTAAGTTTTTAAAGTGTAAAATTTAGTTGAACGTCGTTACTTTTTTGGGTCATGTTGTTTCTAGTTAAAGGATCATGGTGGATCCACAAAAAGTTACGGCGGTTAAGAAGTGGCCTAGACCCATGACTCTAATCGATATTCAGAGCTTTTTGGGTTTAGCTGGTTATTATAGAAGGTTTGTGGACTTCTCATCAATTACTGTACCTTTGACTAAGTTGACTCAAAAGAAGGTGAAGTTTCTATGGTCCGTTGCTTACGAGGGGAGTTTTGAGAAGCTAAAATATAAAATGACTTTTGCTCTGGTTTTGACCCTGCCCGAGGGTACTGATGGCTTTGTGGTTTATTGTAATGTATCTCATATGGGACATGGTTATGTGTTAATGCAACATGGAAAGGTGGTAGCATATACTTCTAGGCAGTTGAAAGTTCATGAGAGGAATTATCCAACTCATAATTTGGATTTACTGGCTATGGTATTCACATTGAAGATTTGGAGACATTATCTATATAGGGTCCATATTGACATTTATTCATATCATAAGAGCTTCAATATGTATTCACCTAGAAGGAGTTGAACCTCAAGAAAAAGGAGATGACATGAGTTGCTCAAGGACTATGACATAAGTTCCACTATGACATGAGTATCCACTATCACCTAGGTAAGGATAACGTGGTTGATGATGCTCTTAGCAGGTTATCTATGGGGAGTTTATCCCATGTGGATGAACAAAATCGAGATTTGGTAAAGGATATTCACCATTTGGCTAATCTTAGAGTTCATCTCTTACATTCTGAGGATGGAAATGTGTATATGTAAGAGGTGGAAAAGTCATCTTTTGGCTCTTAGGTGAAGGAGAAACAAGTGTTGGATCCTATCTTGATGCAAAACAAGGAGGATGTAGGTAGGCAGAAAGTGATGGTTTCTGAGATTGGTGGTGATGGTATCTTGAGGTACCGAGGGAGGTTGTGTGTTCCCGATGTGGATGGGATGCAAGGTAGAATTTTGGCAGAAGCTCATGAGTCGCTTTATTCGGTTTGTCCTAGTTTGATGAAGATGTATCATAAGCTTAAGGAGATTTATTAGTGGAATAACATAAAGAGGGTTGTCGCTGATTTTGTGGCTAAGTGAATGGTGTGTCAACAAGTGAAGGTGGAGAACTTGAGGCTGATGGGTTGTCTCAAGAAATTGAGTTGCCTATGTGGAAGTGGGAAGTAATTAATACAGATTTTGTCACCGATCTTCTATGGTCTTAAAACCAGTTTGACTCTATTTGGGTCATTATGGATAGGATGATTACGTTTGCTCACTTCCTGCTGGTAAGGATTAACTATTCTGCTGAGGACTATGCAAGGTTATTTATTCAGGAGATCATTAAGTTGCATGGTGATCTAGTTTCTATTATCTCAGATTGTGTTACTTAGTTCTCATCTTATTTTTTGGGTTATTCCAGCGATGTTTGCGGATTAAGGTGAACCTTAGCTTCGCTTTCCACCCATAGACTATTCTGACTTTGGAAGATATTCTTCAATTTTGTGTAATTGAATTTGGTGGTAGTTGGGTTGACCATTTGCCTCTTGTAGAGTTTGCGTACAATAATAGCACTGGGATGGCCCTATTCGAGGCATGTATGGTAGGAGTTGTAGATCTCCTATTGGGTGGTTCGAAGTTGGTGAGGCAAGGTTGTTCGCAACTGACTTAGTTCATCAAGCTATGAAGAAAGTGATGGTGATTAGACATAGGATTAAGACTACCTAAAGTAGCCAAAAGTCCCATGTGGACATGAGGCGAAGAAAATTGAAGTTCGATGTGGGTTATTGGGTGTTCTTGAAGGTGTCTCCCATGAAGGGAGTGATGTAATTTTGAAAGAAGGGGAAGCTCAATCCCTATTACATTGGCCCTTACTTGATGTTGAAGAGAGTGGGGAATGTTTCCCATGAGCTAGAATTACCTGCAGGTTTGGATTCTATTCCCCTTGTGTTTCATGTGTTTTTGTTGAAGAAGTGTGTGGTTGATCCTTCCTTGGTGGTGCCTATTGAGAGTGTTGATATTTTAGATTCCCTATTATACGAGGAGGTCCTGATGGAGATCTTGGATAAATAAGTTTGTAGACTGAGGACTAAAGATGAAACTTTAGTAAAGGTCCTCTGGAGGAACCATAAGATAGAAGAGGCCACTTGGGAAACAAAAGAAGATATGAAGGCGCAGTATCCATCCTTGTTCCATGCATTGGGATAAGGAGCTTAAGGTATGAATTTTATTTTTCCTTGTTATTATCTGCGAATATTATTTAATTCTGGTATAATATTGCTATTCTCATGCAAAAGTGTCCTAGCTCATCATTCGGGGATGAATGATCCTAATGGGGGATAATGTAACACCCTCCAAATTTCAAACACTTTATGTTTGGCTCTCTCGTGTTTGAAATGTTGATTTCCACTCGAATTGCGTTTAGATATGTTGTTGGGATATTTCAGGAGAGTTTTGAAATTTTTGAATGGGGTTCAGGGTGGTTTTGGACCACGAAGGCCAGTAAACCTTTGTAATATCCTCGTGTCATGGAGGATAATCGCCATGATAGGTTCTATGACACAGAGGAATGGAGGTTAGACTCCTTGATAAGCTCTGTGCCACGCTAATGCTTTAAATCTAAGTATTTTTTTGGTTTTGTTACTTAGGATGAGGGATATTGGGGTCTTTTCACCTATGAATGACCTTTAAAAACTATATGAACCTATTTCCATCAATTTTTATGACACATCACTTATTATTTCATTCTCAAAACTCAAAATCTCAAGTGAGCCTAAGGGTTTCATCCTATGTTCATTTTTTGGGTTCCAAGTTCTGAATTATATTCCAATTCTCTTTCCATGTACTTGTATTTTATTAATGGCATGATAATCAGTTTATTATTCATGGTTTTGATGTCGAGTTTTGAACTTTGGGTTGAGGGTTTTGGATATAAATTGTTTGAATGTTTTTCCATGGTTTCTATTGATTTATTATGTATGAATTGTTGGTTTGTACACTCATTGGGGGACATGGGAATGGTGAATTAATTTAGGTGTATAAGGATTCCCCGAATAATTGGTTTTGGTATGAAACCCACTGCATAATTGTTTTGGAATATGAATTATCATTTGGTTTGGCTATTTTCTTTGAAACTAATGAATTATAGAAATGGAAAAATGGTTAAGGATGGTTTTAAAAACCTTGTCGGGTGTAATAGAATCCCCTAAGTTTATTTTATAATAGAGTCGAGGGTACGAAGGTGATACGAGCCAAAAGGGCCTTAAAGAGTTAGATTACATCTTCCGTGGACAATGCAAGGAGGCCCTAGCCGTGAGCAAGCCAAGCGCCCAAGGATGCCTTCGGTGGACCCTTTTTAGGCTCCTAAGTCCACAAGGTCATGTGTGGATTATTTCTTGGAGGGCTTGAAGAAAGACTTGAAGGGCCCATGTGGGCTATTTCCGAAATAACCACTTTTGGGCTATTTCTTGTAATAGACTATCTTAGTCAAAGAAAACACTATAAATATTTGCCTTATCCATTTTCATTTCTAACTTTTTATGATATTTTTATTGAATACTCTTATGAGTGTTTTGCAATTGTGGAATCACTTGTGATAAATATGGAATCGTTTGTGTTGGTTACTTCTTTAGAAACCTGGGTTGCTTGGGGATTCCGATTCCCTTGAGGTTCATGTAAGAGCTTGGTGTTTTTTTTATGAAACTCAGTGGTCTTAGAGTTTGATACATCCTTAGGTTCTTATTTCTTTGTGGATTCTTATGTCAAGTTAACTACCTTTCCTTTATTGTATGTTTTGAGTTTGGTTCTTTTTATTGTGTTCCCGGCTTCATCTTAGTGTTCTCTTCTCATTTTTGATTCTCTTAGTTAGTCTTGTTTTATTTGGTATCAAGAGAAAGGTTTGATTTTGTTCCAACAAAATCAATCTTGGGATTGTTAGCTAGAAAATCAACAAAAAAGAGTGTCAAAAATCTAAAAATCACAAAAAAAATAGTTGTTCCCGTTTTTGTACTTTGGCTGAAACTTTGAGCTTATATCTAGGAGATTTTTATGTGTTTTTTTTGTTTCTAGTGTTAGATCCTTGTTCCCTAATACTATTAAAGTCTAGATCTAGAATTTGAGCTAAATTCAGGTTGATTTGAGCCATCCACCATTGTTGAGCTTGATCTTGAAGAAACTTGAAGGTGGGATCTCAAATTTGGAAGGTAATTGTTGACGTTTTGGAGTTGAAAATGTGATATTTGTGCTTGGATTGTTAACTTGGACTTGGAATTTAAAGAAAAATCAAATTCCAAGGTCATTTACTTAAGGGTCAGGTTGGGTCAAACTTTGAATGTTGGTGTTCTTCATGTTCTTCATATATTGTTGAAGAAAAACATTCAAAAAGTGTAGTTTGATCTAAAAAAGGGGAGAAAGAGAGTGTGATCCTTATTTGAAAAAATAATATTCCAAACATATTCCAAGTCTTTCATAGGAAGAAAGAGTCCGAAAGTATAAAAAAAGGAATATTCTCAAAGAAGAGGACAAGGGCAAGTACAAGGGAAAGTACAAACAGGGGACCACAACAAATTCAAACTCTTTTGAGCTTGAAAAAGGTCCAATTCTTGCATTTTCTTCATTCAAAAACCGAAACTACTTCTTGTTGAAGATTGATCAAATACAAATTGGAGACAAGAAAATTTTTCAAAGCATCAACGTCCAATCCCAGGCCGCCATGTCATAAATCCATACAAATCACCCTAAACTCAAGCTTTAGATTCTTAGTTTTTTTATTTTATTCTTTTGTTTTATTTCTTGATTCTAGTACTAATTAGTAACTAGTAATCACCTACTAGGTTGTGAATTAGTTTAGAATTCATTTCTTTCATGTCATCGTTATTTATCTATTTTTTGTCATTTTGATTTGTTGTAGCTTCTTGATTCACTTCCTTATATAATTTTGTTTATTTGAGTCTTTCAAATAAGAATCCACTCTGACCTCAAGCCACAATTGGTACCATGTAATCTCATTGGAGTACAAATGAGATACCAACACTTGCGACGCCAATTGAGTGACATTCAAAGGTATGAGCTTGAGAGCTTGTGAGGTTGTTTTCTTTTCTAACCTTAATGTGTTTACTATTTTTTTGTTTTGTTTAGTGTTTTCTTAGATATGTACAATGACAGATGAAGGTGAAGTGCCTAGTTGGGTTAAATCAATCATGGAAAGGTTTGATGCCATAGATAGCCAATTTGAATATCATGAAAGTACAATGGCAAAGATGGAAGGGAAAATAGAAGGGATGGAAAGCTCTCTTTCAAAGAAGTTGAATAACTTGATAGAGCATCCAAGATTTCCTAAATCCATCCTTCCTTATCCACCAATTTGTCAAGCTTCGTTGAGTGGACATGCTCCAAGTTAGCTACAAGGTAATCAAACTAACTCTTGCACTCTAGTAAATGAGGCTAGTATCCAACTAAGTATGAAAGATAGTTTATCTTTAAGTAAGCCTAATGTCTCTTTATGTCATGATGATAATGTACAACTTGAGCATGTGGATACACTAGTTGATCCTAATGATGACAAATTGTCTCTTCTAGCTAGATCAGTTTATGTCGACCTAGTGTTAAAGCCATTATTACGAGTGGTAGCACATTGTCTTGTGGAAGTCATGAGGACCAACTTGTGTATGAACTGAGCCCATCACTTAGTAATGTTTGTAAAGTGGTTAAAGGATTCCAAGTGAATAGTTATGTTGAGAATGTAGGTTGATTGAATGGAAATGGCCCTCTAATTGCTTTAGTTGTTGATCACACTAGTATAGAGGGAATATATGATTGTATTAGTGGTAATTTTGGAGGAAGGAAGTGTTTCCTAAACCCGTGTACATGGACACTCTACCCCTTTGATCTACTATTTATTTGAAATATGATGAATTTCTTAGTAACTTAGGGGAAATTCTTGATGAGTTTCGTAGCCAACCCATTTGTACTTTAAATGTTGACTATTCTTCCAATGTATTGAAGGATGTTTGGTTATATGTGAAGTGTGTGCAACCTTGGAATTATTCTATGATTGATTATGCTAACCCTAACCCTCATGCCATGAGAAAAGTGTGTTTGCTTGTGTCTCCTACAATTTTGCAAGGTTTGGATGGGAGGTCGAATCCTTTTTAAGAAGAGGAGGATGATATGAGCCAAAAGGGACTTAAAGAGTTATATTACATCTTTCGTGGCTAATGTAAGGAGGCCCTAGCTGTGAGCATGCCAAAGGCCTGAGGATGCCTTCGGTCGACCCCTTTTAGGCTCCTAAGCCTACAAGGCCGTGTGTGGATTATTGCTTGGAGGGCTTGAAGAAAGACTTGAGGGACCCATGTAGGTTATTTCTGAAATAGCCACTTTTGGGCTATTTCTTGTAATAGGCTATCTTAGACAAATGAAACACTATAAATATGTTCCTTAACCATTTTCATTTCTAAATTTTGATGATATTTTTAGAGAATACTCTTATGAGTGTTTTGCAAGTATGGAATCACTTGTGACAAATGTGGAATCATTTGTCTTGGTTACTTATTTAGACACGTGGGTTGCTTGTGGATTCTAATTTCTTTGAGGTTCACATAAGAGCTTGGTGTTTGTTTCTATGAAACTTAGGGGTCTTAGAGTTTGATACACCCTTAGGGTCTTATTTCTTTGTGGATTCTTAAGTCAAGTTAACTATCTTTTCTTTATTGTATGTTTTGAGTTTGATTCTTGTTATTATTTTCTCGGCTTCATCTTTGTGTTCTTTTCTTATTTTTGATTCTCTTAGTTAGTCTTGTATCAGAAGGAATCCACAAAGGGTTGGCAAATAACATTGCTTGCAAGCTATAGTCGGTATGATGATACCACTTAATGATGCCTTAATGGTTGACTCCTTAATGTAATGGTTGGGTTATGTGTTAAATGTTTTAATATGGGCTTAAAAGGGGTTGTGTATCTTAGCTATGAAGGTTAATGTCCTAAGGGACTAATACTAGAAACTAGCATTTGCCCACGTGAGGTTTGGTCTTGATGGCCGTGTGCATGAGTCACACTTGATATATATTTTGGGATGGCTAGTTGTCTTGATGGATTTATCTTTCCCTTAGGTTTTCTCCAGTTTATGCGTCTAACACACACTGGGGCCCTTTCAACAGGGGAAACTGAACCTACATAGTCCGTGGGTACTGATTTAGGATGATTAAGCTACACAGTCCAGGTTAAGGTTTTAATGTTTATGCTAAGCCCTGTCCCCTTTCCTGGCATGTGATATATATATGTATTGCCTGTGATGTTATGCAATGGTTTTAATGGTTTCTGTATTATGGTTCATGGCATTATTTTATCTTATATCCCTGAGTGATATGCTGGCACTGCAACTGCTAACCATATTTAGACACTTTATCCCCATGTGATGCAGGGACTGGCCATACCTATACTCTTCCTACATAGTGACTAAGTGATCGGAGGACAACTCTTGATTCAGACTGAATGGTGAGTTTCTATCCTTCAGAAGACCCTATTTCATGCTTTGAGTTTCTTTATGTATTGACTCTTTCTTGTGGATTTGTTTTTGGCTATGGTCGCTGGCATGTACCGACTTAACTATTTTAAATTTTGTTAGTGGCTTTGTTAGATTACTGTGGACTTGGGTATTAGCTGTCGATATTGGCTATTGATTTATCTTAGAGTCTCTTAATTTTTTATATCTTTTCTTATGATATGTTTGTATTTCATCCGCTGCTAGGTGTGTTTGGTTCTATTGGATTAGGCCAAGGGGGTGTTTTCTAGTCCATAATGGACTTGAGATACCTATCATGGCTAGGCCTTAGTTCGGGTCATGACACTTTCCTTGGATGATATAAGATACCAACATCATAGTCTTTTAATAGCTCAAGCCATCTAAATTACCTCAAATGTAGGTATTTTTGGTTAAAGATATATTGCAAACTCTTATTGTTGGTATATTTGTCAACATAAATCCCATGCAAGTAGTGGCGCCATATCTTTAAAGAAAATATAACTACTTCTAGCTTAAGATCACGTGTTGGATAATTTTTTATGTAATCAGAATTGTCTTAAGGCATAAGCTATTACTATACCATGATGCATAGAAGTCAACTTATTCTTTAGATCTTGGAAACTCCATTCATAAACTTGGATGCTCTATGTGTTAGTTTTGATAAAGGTGCAGAAATTGAAGAAAATCCTTCAACAAACCTCCTATAATAGCCTGTCAACCCAAGGAAACTATGAACCTCTATATGTGTTTTAGGTCTTGATAAACTCTTCACAACTTCTATTTTTTGAGTATTAAACTTTATTCCTACATCAGATATAATATGACCCAAAACAGCCACAAATCTCAACCAAAACTCACATTTAGAGAACTTTTCATATAACTTATATCACGAAGAATCTGTAACACTTGCCGTAAGTGACTAGTATGGTCCTCTTTTGATCTTGAATAAATAAGAATATCATCTATAAACATTATCACAAACACATCTATGAATGGATTGAACACCCTATTCGTCAAATCCATAAAATCTGCGGGTTCATTATTTAGCCTAAATGACATAACTAAAAACTTATAATGATCGTACCATGTTCAAAAAGCTATCCTGGGTATATCTTTCTCTTTGACCCTCACTTGATGGTAATCTGACCTCAAGTAAATCTTTGAGAAATACATAGCACTTTGTAACTGATCAAATAAGTCATCAATTCTTAGAAGGGGATATTTGTTCTTAATAGTCACCTTATTCAGTTGCCGGTAGTCAATACACATTCTCAATGAGCCATCTTTCTTATGAACAAATAACACTGGTTCTCCCCAAGGGAACATACTAGGCCTATGAATCTTTTTTCTAGTAAGTCTTTTAATTTCTTTTTCAACTCCTGTAATTTTGCCAGGGCCATTCTATACAGAGGAATTGAGATTGATTGAGTACCTTGAATCACATTAATGCCAAACTCTTCTTCTCGTTCTGGAGGCTAACCTGGAAGATCTTCAAGAAATACATCGAGAAATTCATTTACCATAGGAATAGTTTGAAGAATTAGTGGTTCTGCATCTATATCTTTCGCTCTAACTAGATGACATATGTGACCTTTGGAAATCATCCTTTTTTCCTTAAGATAAGAAATTAATTTACCTCTTGTTGCACCAATATTACCCCTCCATTCAAGGATTGTCTCTTTTGGAAAATAAAAATGCACCCTCTTAGTTTAGCAATCTACTATGGCATAACAAGAATCCAACCAATACATACCCATTATAACATCAAAATCTACCTTTTCTAGCTCAACAAGGTCAACCTTTTAGACACACTCTCCTAGCTATAATAGAATCAACCAACAGGCATAGACACTTCGAATGGCTTAACTAGTAATTTCGGTGTTCCTTTGAACTTCCAGCAACCAATGAAGTTACATACAATAACGTAGAACTCGGATCAATTAATACATATACATTATGTGAAAATGTGGGCAATGTCCCTATAACCATATTAGGAGAAGCCTCCAAATTTTGCCGATTCAGTAAAGCATATGTATGATTCTGAACTCCACAAGAACTAGCTACTTCTATAACACCTCTACCATAACCTATTGGTTGTATACCCCTACCCAAAAAAGCAACCAATGATGAATATTGAACATTCAATCCAGTTGGTCATTTCATACCACCCATGCTCCTTTGTGGGTAGTATCTCATTATATTCCCCGACATACCACACCAAAAGCAAACATCTATCCCAAATCGACATGCACCTACATGAAGCTTTCCATATTGTTTACATGGTTGCCAAGGAGGTCTTAATTGGCTCATACTCTTTTGCTTTTGATACCCACTGTTCATGAACTAAGAGTCTCACTTCTTTACCCAAATTGATTACTCTTGGACCCTTGAAACTGTGGTAGAGAACTAGAAACAGAGTAAAAAGATGATGGTTTAGGCGTTTTATTAGAAAACTGAGGCCTAAACACTCCTTGGGATGCCACAGACTGCCCCAAAGATCTGTCCCTCTTTGAATTCCCTCTTTCTGATTCTTATATTCTTTTTCTTTGCGTCTGATCCTCAATTTTTTGTACAAAATCATGTATCCTTTCTATATCCATGTTCTTGTTCCAAGAAACAATAATAAAATCTCTAACCAAAGATGGATCCAATCTATCCACATATAGATGAACTCTATCATCCATAGCAGCTACTACATTAGGAACGTACCTAGACAAAGAGTTAAATCGAATGTTGTACTCCCTCACATTTATATTCCCTGGGAGAAGATTTAAAAACTAATCTATATAGGCCTCTCATATCTCAAGTGGAAGTTAGTGATCAAGAAATGCCTCTTTTAAATCTTTCCAACTAGCTGAAGGTCTCGTCGATACCCCTAGATTGTTTTCGGTCTTCTTACCGTAATATAGCCTCTCCTTTTAATCTATATGCTGCTAGATCTACTATCACTTTAATAAATACATGCATGGAATCCAAAGACCTTTGGATTTGATCAATAAAGTCTTGTAGGTCTTTATTAAGATCTGATCCAGTGAATGTGGAAGGACCTAATTTAAGAAAATCATGCATCTGTAGACTAGTTGTGTTATCTGCACTGCTAGTGCTTATGGTTGGAATAACTTGTTCTTGAGCTAGTCCAGCAACTATACCAGTCAGCACTTGCATTGAATTCCATAAATACTGCTCATTATAATTAATAGGTGATTTTGAGGATTCTGCTCCCCCCCTTAGCTTTTCTGGAGATGGAGGAGTAGAAGAAGTTTGTGATACAAACTCAGCTTGAGCCTCACTTTGATTAGCTTATCTAGGTAGTGACTAGCTAGTCCCTTCTTTCGCAGGCATGTCTACTTGCTTACCTGTATTCTTACTACTTCTTGTAACTTACATCTTTACTATAATTAGAAACAAAAGCAGATTGAAGAGTTAAATATGAATCCACCTACAACTCTGGCTCTATTACACGATCTAAGAAATGAAGAAAAAAAGACAACCCCTAAATGGCTCAGGGCCTCCTGCTTATAGATGTTGTGCACAACACCCCTATAGACAAGACTCTATATAGTCACGCTTTGTAGACTCTCTAGGACGACATGCTTTGATGTTATTTTTTCACACCGCAAATCCCATTGAGGTATATAGGCACCCATAGCCATAAAGGCTAGAGAGCCCAAACCTATAACCTTGTACTTCTCATGGATGTAACTATGATAACTAAAGATTTTTCCATATATGGATATAATGCATCAATAAGAATAAATAGCAAGCCCAAAACTATGTATACATGACTTGGTCATTGGGGCTACAACATCTAAAAGATAAGACACTATCATGCTTAACTTTACATTGGTCTATATAGCCTCTAAAATATACATAGACTTAGTTAAGGTCGGGACAAACCCCCTTCTTACTCTTAGCTACTGTACAATACCAAAACATATATAATAGACTCGAAAAGCCCCGAATCAACCTTGAGCTCACCAATAGTTGTTGGATATCCTGTGCTCCTACTGGGGTGGTGTATTAGCTGAAGCTCTCATTCCTATAGCTTGAAATGCAAATCCCTTGTGAGGGTCATCAGTATGAAAATATGTACTAAATATGTAAGGATGGAAGTAATTATACATAATACAAATGATCAAAAGAAATTAGGTACAAGTGTTTAGATAGTGGTAATAGACCACCGTTACATATAATTGCGGGGATCATGTACATTACATTCTATTCTTAATTTTAAATTTCTTACTTTATAATCTTTGTAAACCATATGATACAAATAACCAGCTGATCAGTGGTAAATACATAAATTATGATTGACCCATGCTAGTCTTATGGCCCTGAGCAGCCACCCATATATAAATAGATTGAGATTGACCTATGCAAGGCTTTCTCCCCTGAGCCACCACCCACATATAAACGAATTAGGATTGGTGATAACACTTAACTTACACATCAATTTAAGTGCAAGGTGGTCGTCATCAATATATTTACCCAACTTTGGAGTCGACGTCGAATCCAGGAGGAACAATAGGAGTGTCGATCAAATTAATTCAAAATAATAGATACAAGTTAAATTCAAACAAATGGTACAAAAAGATAAAATAGGGGAGATAGGTTCCTACATTAATGTTTCTTTTTAGATTTTCTTATTATAAATTCAGGGATATGAATAATTAGAGTTTTAACAACTAAGCATGGATCTTAGGATTATGCACTACTAAGGGAGTGACACGTGGGTGTTAATCATCAACATCAATTTAGTAAATCAAATATGGGTAGGCTTGGTTATAGATTTTGATGCTAGTCTTTCAAAAAAACACCAAACTTTCACCCATACCTAATAGGTGTGTTCAACAATTGGAAACCACAACCTTAATCTAGGCATCCGTATTTCTAGGATGATACCCATGGCATAGTCAACCTTACATTCACCCTTATGTATAAGATAGTTAAAATTTAGCAAACTACGTACATAGTTTTCTACCATTGCTTTGGTCTCCATATCGCTCTTTCGAGTATGATATGGATTCCTACACTTCACCCAAAACTCTTCTTTCGAAGATGGCTTTGAACTTTCTAGAGCTTAGAGCTTTCACTCATCAAACCCATGTGGGTATTTGGGGCTTTCACCCATCAAATCCCAACCAAAATAGCATAGCAATGATAAAACCCATAAACATGAACTACCAAATAGATGCTAACAATAACAACCCACTCATACTTAAACCCCTTTTCATACATAACTCCAAGAGGGAGATTTACCTACATATAAGATAAATAAGCATAGATATACCCATAATATCCATTGAAATAAATTGTTGAAGAATTAAGGAAACGTTACTTCAAACTTGGCTCTCCCACAATATCAAAAATGGAACTGATCAAATCTTCCACTTAGAAAGTCTCCAATGTATTCTTCACCCCAAATTTATACAATATTTTCTTCTCCAAAAATGGAGGCTATGAAATCTAAAGCTAAACCAAAAAAATTAGGAAAGATGGAATTCTTTTCCAAGGCTAGGGTTTGAGTCTTTTTGTCAAATTAGGATAATCACGTACAGTAACAATTTTTCCATTAGGATGAACACTTCCACTGAGCCGCAATCACACCAACTTGGCCGCAACCGCAGTTACGCGACTACGTCTAACTCACATGACTTCATTTGATTGACCTTGGCTTGAATGCCACAATCACAGACCTAAGGCTTTTCTGCTTCAGGTCTTTAGCTGCACTTTTCCTTTTCCCTTTTGTTCATTTTAAGCTCCAATCCACATCTTTCTATCTTTTCAATTTTGTACCTGAAAAGAGTGTACATTAGTGCATTTACTCACGAATATGTCTCATTTATTCTTTCAAATCAAGGAAATGTTCACAAATGTTGAGTGAGAATGAGTGGTAAAATCACCACTCATCAACACCCCCAACTTAAAGTATTTTCTTGTCCTCAAGCAACGCTACCTCTTACCATGAGGCATAATTATTAATGCCCTAACTTTATGCCTCAAAGGCCATAATGACTTCAAGTTTAGTCATAACAACAAGTAGCTCTATGCACATGTGCTAGGCTAATTTCACTACACCCCCTATTATAAGATGTACTATCAAAAGATTCATAAGACTTAAAAGAGAAACGAAGCAACAACAACCAATACTCTAGAGGTGGCTCCATTTTTACAACAATTAAGCTATACTCCATTTGCCTCATTGCTTGGGAGGTGACAAAACTCACCCACCTCAACTTATTCACATGCCATCCTCACTAGAAAGAGACTTTTCACACACCAAACTACCAACTATGTAACAAGAAATTTTAAGTGCACATACTCTTTTTCTCACAAAAGAAATCTCAATGTAACAAGTGTCATACCATAAGATTGTCCCTATTTTCAATCACCACTACAAAGAAAGTAAATGGTCAGAGATCTTAAAGGACTTTCTAAGCTTGTAAAATAGGTTTGGGTTAGGGTAGGATACCATTTAGGAACAACATGGTTATACCCTTTCTTGAATGTCTATGTCACTCATTATAAATCTTTCTACTCTTTTGGGTCACAACTATTGGACTCGGTATCTTGTTCTTCCTTCTTCTCTTCATAATACCTATCAATCACATAAGAAGAACTAGCAATTCGGTTAGTATAATAGGGGTCCACTTGGACGATCACTCCAATGTCTATCTCAACCACTATATAAAGAACATCTATACTCCCTATAGGATCGAGATGGTGAATCCATCTCTCTTTAAGGAGCATAGTCGCAATCTCTCATAAAGTATGGTACATCATAATATGGACATGGATTGTCAAGCTGAGACTTCCAACTACCAACATCATATTTGTCAGAAAATGCCATAGAGAGTAAAGTAAAATAAAAAGCTACCTACAAAAGAAAATTACAAATAAATATATACAAACTTGAATTCAAGCAAGTAACTAAAATTTCAAACTAACTTAATACGCCAATTTTTTCCCCGACAACGGCGCCATTATTGACAACGCTCAACTTACATGTCAATTTAAGAAGAGGTCATTATTAATATATTTACCCAACTTTGGAGTCAGGGTCGAATCCACGAGGAACAATGTGAGTAGTGAACAAATTAATTCACATAATAGATATAATTTAAATTCAAAAAAATGGTACGACAAGATAAAATGGGGTAGATAGGTTCCTACACTAACATTTTTTTTGGGCATTTTTTAGTATAAATTTGGAGCTATGAATAATTAGAGTTTTAACAACTAAGCATGAATCTTGGGATTTTGCACTACTAAGGGAGTGACACGTGGGTGTTAATCATCCACATCAATTTTGTAAATCAAATATAGGTAGGCTTGGTTATAGATTTTGATGCTAGTCTTTCAATAAAACACCAAAACTTTCAGCCATTGATACTTTTGGATGCCTAATAGGTGTGCTCAACAATTGGTAACCACAACCTCAATCTAGGCATCCCTATTTATAGGATGATACCCATGTCATAGTCATCCTCACATTCACCCTTATGTCTAAGATAGTGAAAATTTAGCAAACTATACACATAATTGTCTACCATTGCTTTGGTGTCCACATCCCTCTTTCGAGGATGATATGGATTCCTACACTTCACCTAAAACCCTTCTTTCAAAGATGGCTTTGAACTTTCTAGATCTTGGAGCTTTCACTCATAAAACCCATATGGGTATTTGGGGCTTCCACCCATCAAATCGTAACAAAAATAGCATAGAAATGATAAAACTCATAAACATGAACTACCAAATAGATGCTAACAATAACAATCCACACACACTTAAACCCCTATTTAAACATAACCCCAAGAGGGAGATTTAGCTACACATAAGATAAATAAGTATAGATATACCCATAATCTCTATTGAAATGAGTTGTTAAAGAATATAGCGAATTTTACTTTAAACTTGGCTCTCCCATAATATCAACAATGAAAGCAAGCAAATCTTCCACTTAGAAAGTCTCTAATATATTCTTCACCACAAAATTTATACAATATTTTCTTCTCTATAAATGAAGGCTATGAAATATAAATATAAACCTACAAAATTAGGGAATATAGAATTATTTTCCAAGGCTAGGGTTTGAGTCCTTTTGTCAAATTGGGATCAACATGTACAATTATAATTTTGCCTTTGTGCTGAACACTTCCGCTGAGCCGCAATCACACCAACTTGGCCACGACCACATTTGATTGACCTTGGCTTAACTATTGCGATCAAGGTAGCTGAGGCTCTTCTATTGTAGGTCTTCAGCTGCACTTTTCCTTCTCCCCTTTGATTATTTTAAGCTCCAATCCACATCTTTCTATCTTTTTAATTATGTACCTGCGAAAAGTAGATATTTGTGATTTACTCACAAATATGTCTCATTTATTCATTTAAATCAAGGAAATGTTTGCAAATGTTGAGTGAGAATGAGTGGTAAAATCACCACTAATTAATTGGCCTATGCTAAGATTATGCCCCTAAGCTTCCACCCATACATAACCATATTTGTGTTACATAGTTTATTTAGCCTTTGAGATTATTAGTATCGTGGTAATAATATTATTGTACTTTAGAATAATAATCTACCAGTAAGAGATATGTGGATAAACACTTAATGCGATAAAAAGGAGCTAGGGAGCTATTTGTACATGAATGAGGAGTTGAAAGTGACATATGGGTCTTATTTGACTTAAAGGAGAACTCCTGAGACTTGCCAGAGAAAGTCAAAATCCAGAGTTGATAATAGGCATGTAGTGAGATATTTTAACATATTCGGGAGTGGGGATAATGTCGTTAGCTACATGAGAGATCATGCCCTGCCACTATGTATCAGTTGCTATAGGAGAACTTTAGAGCTTACTTTGTAACACACATGTTGGATTTCATGCCAAAGAATATGAAATAGAGTAGGCTTATATACCTTGTTGTACAAATCCAATATTAACCTAAATTAACGTCCTTACTTTTGGATTACTTATCTATAATAAAGTGTATGTTAAAACTAGTATTAGTAACTAACCAACACATTTAGGCTACTTAACTTGACAAAAATATTAGCCGGGTAGTAAGTCCATAATTTATCAAATCAAGGGTGTTATTTTTAACCCTTTTCTCCTCCAATTATATCCATATACCTTACAGATTCTTATAAGATCCCCCAAAACAACTTTGGCTTTAATACACCCTTAAAAATAAGATAGAATGGGCATAAAGCATTTATAACATTTAGTTCGGTGGTGTACCACTACACCCTTCTTTTATATTTCAATACAAACTAATCACACCTTTCCCCATCATCAACCCGGTTTTCCCCAACATATACACTAAAACAGTCCACAAAATAACCATAAATTTCCTTTATTATATCAACTAAATATTAAACTCATCATCCCTTGAATTCTTAATAACAACACATCCATAATTCTTTACCCAAACTCATACATAAGGATGAAAAAATGGAGAAGTCACCTTCCCTCAATTTCTTGGAACGTATCCTTTTAACTTGAACTCTTCAAGAACTTGAATTTTCCTTCACACCTTAAAAGAAAGAAAAAAAAAAGAGTAGTGTGGGTAGTTAGCTTGTTTTATTTTCTACCCTGTGTTTATAATTAAGCATGAATAACATGTTTTTGTAATCTTCCATGGGAGAATAAAGCTAAACCATAAGTGTTTTTACTTACCTTGGCTTGAAAAAATGAGGTTTTCTTCAAGAACCCTAGAAGAAAAAATAGGGTTGCTTCTTTCTGTTCTATATAAAAGTAGAGAGAACTTATGAAACATGATCCGTTTTTGTTACTTAGAAATGATGGAAATGACCAACAACTTGGCCTTATAATGGCCCTATTTTGTCTATCTCTTTAGCTGAATTTTGGACCTCAAATTGGTCAAATTAGCCCAAGTAGGTGATGCACCTACTTAAGCAGTTTAAGTTACTCAAAAGGTCAAATTAGGTGATGCACCTACTTGTTTGATTCTTTGTCGGGCTCAGTTAAATTGGGCCTTGGCAGATTTGAATGTTGGGCCCTTTCTCTATTTTCTTTCTCTTTTACTTAGTTTGGGCCCAAATGAGTTCATTAATATAGGCCCAAATTTGATCTATAGCCTTGAGTCCATTAACTTAGTTCATATAGCTCAATTTGGTGACTCATCTAATAGCTTAATTAAGTCGATCAAGTGCCTCAATATTTTATTCTATTTTCAGCTCTAATCCCTTTAATATAACTTAAAACTTGTATACACTTTGTCACTTTAAACATTATATTCAAATACCAGCTTACGATTCCAAGTTAAATAGTTGTATCGATGTTAACTTGACACGTCATATTAAAATATAAGAGTAGTATCTAGAAATCCATTTATAACGTCAATACTCTCATAACAAATCTAGTCCCTTACCAATACCACAAGGCTATATCAATTTTATAATTATTTAATTTTTGGTGATTTTTTTGAAATATTCATTTCTATTTTATTTGACTATTTCTACCCTTTATGTGGTTGCTTTGTGGAATTTTTGGAATGTGGGAAGGAATTGCACGATTTCCAATGCATTTTAGTGTGATTTGTGTGAGTTTGTGATTTTGGTGGCTTGAAAAGCCTTATAATTGACTTCGGCCAATATTTATTGAGCTATATGATTCATGGTAAAACGGACTGCGCCATTAAATCTAAAAAGTTGAATTTAGGTTAGTAGTGGTGTTGGTTCATTTTTGTGGATTTTAGGTTCCATTTTGAACCTTTGTTTGAAAATAGAGTAAATAGGGTCTTAGGGGAATTTTTTTTGAATATGACCTTTTTCATAAATATAATGATTCCCTTAGATCCGAAATGTGATTTACAATCAAATTGACTATTGGACCATGTTCATAGGGTCAAAAATAAGTTATAAAGGTTGTTGGTACTGGTGTAGGCACTAAAGAGGCTAGTAGACAGTCTTATCAGTATTTGACCAGGCCACTTTAGCAGCCATCACTGATGGTTAAGACCAAAATCGATCCCATTTCATATTTTTGACATTTTTGATCCTAGTAAGCTCCGATTTTAATTATTTTAATTTTTTTTCCTCGTATAATCATTACCTATCAATTTATAACTCCATTTATCCCATTTACCAAGAAATTTAATTTAAATATTTTGTGATTTCTACTCAAGTTGAGAATTAAAATCGCATTTTCACTATCTTGGGGCCTAGGAGCTAGGATTTGGATGATTTCAAAGGGGCTTTTGAGATTTCTTCCATGGGTAAGTTTATAATCTTATAATTATCATTTTTCCACTTGACTTCAACTTCAAAAAATTTCAATTCTTGATTTTATAAATGAGTTTTGGGGATTTTTGTCGGTAAAGCTTGAAAATGGTTTTTCTTTAATTTGAACCTCATTTTAACTTATTTTCACGTGGGTTTATAGTTGTATACTCCTACGATTATGGGGAACATATTTATTAAATAAAATTACAATTTTATCCTTCTTTTTCAAAATCCCATTTAGGGAGTTTATTTTGACCCTGACTAAAAAATAGGCAATATGGATATCGTTGTCTTTCTTTTGATGTATAGATTCATTGTTTGCATATTTTAGTTGGTTTTGAAACCCTTTATGAGGGGAACGCTCTGAATTGAAGGCTTTTTGGATCGACTTTTCGCATTTGAGGTAGGTTATGGCTTAACCTTTTCCAAACTGGGTTGGGTAGTTAATAATAATGTAAAAGCATACTATGAATATGAGGTTGTATCATGAAAAATGCGCTTAGTTGATTTATGTTCACATGTGGGGGCCTATGTGGATAATATTTGGTGATTTTGAGACATTATTTGCTATATGTTACTTTCTGGGGTCTTGTGTGATGTTGTTGGTCGGGTGTTGATATTCTTTTTTTATGGAAAAACCTACATTTTTGTATTTAAGTGGTATTAATGATATTTTCTTGAGTGTTTCACTTGATGGTTTATGGATTATATTGGATCATAGTTGGTTGGTTGATTAATGAGTGGATTTTTAGCTCACATGGTTGGTATATTGCTTGGATACACTCATTTTGGTTTTATTATGAGATTACATTCTCATATCATATTCATTCACATTAGTACCACCATGGAAATATTGGCAACACTGACTTTTTCTGACATAAAATATGATATTTTAAAAAAACCTCTATCAGTGGATGTGCTGGAGAGGAGTTATAGATATTATTATTAGATTTAGATTATATATGGGTTTACAACCCTCTCATGGGTCCTACCTTGGGAGAATAACTCGATGGATATATATGGAGGTTAAGAGATGACCTCGTGCATATTTATCATTATCTTTATTACATTCTACATATATTGAGATTATTCTGAGTTATGTTTTCATTCTTGATGTGATATCTATCTATTTTTATTCCCTTCCCCTACTTTTACCTAGTATACATGTATATCTATATTTTTCTCTTATATTAGTATTTGTTATTTATGTATATAGTAGAATTGTCAATGGAGATGGTGTGGTCTACCATTAGGGATATTTTCTGATTATAGGTGATGTGCCCATAGTTTGTGTTTATATGCTTTATTTTCTACTTTACTCAGTCGGCCTATGATACCTACTGAGTACAAGTGGATAGTACTCATCCCTACTGTGCCTTTTTAGTGCAGATCTAGGTAAGAGTGCACTGCACAAATAGCTAATTCAAATGGAATTTGGAGTATATTTGAGGTAGGGGACATCCTATTCTTTAGGAGTTAGCCACTACCTTTTCTTATCCATTCATGTCTTATTTAGCATTAAGAGATAAATTTTGATCCTTTTTTGGACAATTATCATATCTTTTGACATTTGAGATGTATTTAGTAGTTCTTACACTGGACACCAGGTTTTCAGATATTGTATGGTATCTTTGGCTGTACATCTCTCATTTTATCTATATATGGTTCAATTACATTCAAAGAGTCTTGCCTTGTGTTTTGGTATTATTTTTCTTTTCGTATTCGTTTGGGTAATAGGCTTGCTTGTTAAGTCTTGTCATGAAAAGTGCCATCATGACTCTTATTTTTTGGATCGTGAAAAATTGTTATCAGATACATGTTCACTGGAATCATTAATATATGAACAAGATGTTTAGCAGAGTCTCGCAGATCAATATGTAGAAGTCTGTAAATATATTCTAGAGGTAATAAGAAGTCTTTAGGAAACTTTTCTTATTTTATTCCTCATCATGTGGATATTTCATACCTTGTTTCTAAATAGTGCTTCACTGTTTTCTATGCGTGTATTTGAGTATGGTAATTTGAGATAAGGAGTTCAGCCTTCATCTGTGTTACCTCTCTGGTAGTGTCTTATGCAACTAGATTCAGTATGCCTCCTATTATTGTGAGTATGGTCATGTCTTTTGAGAATCAAAAGAGGTTTGAGAGATTGACTCATTTGGGTCCACCCAGGTTCAATGGTGATTTAGGCTAGGATTCCTATGAGATTAATTGTCGAGAAAAGTTGCATAACTTTGGATCACTTGAGTCACATGGGGTTGCTTACACTACTTACCAGTTGAGAGATATAGCTAGGGATTGGTGGAGGTTATTTGTTGCAAGCCTCTTGTTCCGCCAGAGATGACTTGGGACTAGTTTGCTGAGGTATTTTTGGACAGGTATGTGCCTTTCAGTCTGAGGGATCAAATAAGATATGAGTTTGATCACTTGGAGTAGGGATTCATGGCTGTTATAGAGTATGCGACACATTTCCATGCCTTGTCTAGATATTATTATGACAACACTACCATCGAGTTTGAGAAGATTCAAAATTTTATGAAGAGGTTGGATATTTCTCTTCAACTAGCTATGACTCAGATGGAAGTGTCAGGGTCATTATTTTAGAGTATTGTGAATCACGCTAAGATGACTAAGTCTATTATTCAAGTGTCTTAGGGATGTGCTAAGAGGGTGCATTGATAGGATGAGTTCTAAGGTCACACTCCTTAAAGCAGAGGTTTTAGTGGTTTCTGTGGGTATCATGGTAGACCTATGCAATAAAACTTACAAGGTTCATGTAGTAGGTATTCTAGTTCAACAACTTTGGGTGGTTATTCTAGCTCAGCTTTACCTCCTTCTATTGAGTCGGGCTATAGGGTTTATTTTATGTGTGAAGAGGCTTCTTTTTTGTCCAAGGGCTATCCCCATCATGTTTTAATGCCTACTCCTATATCGATTGTAAGAGGTATAGGTTCTGCTAGTAGTGTGCGAGATAGAGGTAGTAGTGCCTGTGGTGGTGGTTGCGAGGCTACTCAGTCAAGTAGTGGATGTGGATAGTGTTATGCTATACCCTCCAGACCATAGATAGAGGCTTCCAACACTATTATCATAGGTATCGTCCTTGTTTGTTTCAGATCTGTATCTATTTTATTTAATTTAGGGCTGACTTTCTTCTATGTGTCTGCATATTTTAGTTTGGTTTTTTATTCTTGAAGTAAGCCTTTTTCCATGCCTATTCGTGTATCTATCTTTGTAGAAAACTCTTTAGTAGTGGATCAGGTATACAGATCCTACATTGTGACTTTAACGAGATGTGATACTTGGGTATTTCTACTTGTTTTAGATTTGATAGATTTTGATGTCATCTTGGGTATAGATTGGTTGGCTCCTTACCATGCTATCCTAGATTGTTATGCTAAGACCGTGACTTTAGATCCATCAGGTGTGCCAAGAATAGCTTGGAAGGGTGTGCTTCATTCAGATCCCAAGAGAGTTATATCTTTTCTTTAGGCTCATCGTTTGGTTGATAGGGGTTTGTCTTATTTGGATCATATTTGTGATAGTAGTGGTGCTTCACTTCTTTCTTTGGATTCTATTCATATTGTTTGTGATTTCATGGATATTATCCTTATAGATTTGCCTGGTATTGCCTCTGATTATGATATTGACTTTGCCATTGATGTTAAGTTGGGCACCAAGCCAATTTCTTTTCCTCCTTATAGGATGGCCCCAATCGAGTTGAAGGAATTAGTAGAACCTACTAATAGTGGGTACAACGTACTAATCATGAGTAACAGTAGTGAGCTAAGTTCTAAAGATATTATGCTGAGTCTGATTTTTACTAGTCCACCTACTAATTGAAGATGCAACCTACTAATAATGAGTTGCATTAGTGAGTTGAGATTCTGAACGATTGATGTCTACGATGATTTCCACTACTCCAAGGAACGATTATTGGGTTGTACCTAATACTTAACCCATGAATTGTGAGTTGTTGCTGACCCATATTTCCTATTCTATTTAGGATAGGTTTTATTTTGTATCAATAAATACTTCTAGGATGTTTTATTATTAGTTTATGCTCTCTATATACTTTTCACTTTATTTTTAGTTCGGAAATAGATTGTTGATCTCAGAACTAGTGTTCTTGGATTTTAGGGTTTATGATTGAATTGAGATTTTGGACTTTTCATATTATTCTTTGTAAGTGTAAGATTATGATCTCATCTATGAAATCTTTGTGTGATCTTACAACTATGAGTATCTAAACCCTATAACTAGGAGTGTGGGAACCCTGATGAATTAACGAAGCAAATAAAGTGTGAAGTCATTCTAGATTGGTGTGCTTGCACATGTAGAGAATTCATTTGCTTTGATTACTTTTTTAATAGTTACAAATGTTAGGAACTCACCTGTATTTGATACTTTCCCGTTACAGAGGTAGAGATTAGGAAAAAGAGATCACACCAGTAATTTGAAGCTATCAACCTTCATCTAATTAACTTTAGGCCAAGAGGAGATAGTTAATCTGAGATAATAAAATAATGGTTAGTAATGTGATGCTCTAAGACTGAGAAGAGGTGAGTGAAATTTACCCAAATAAAGGTTGAGAGATGGTTAGGTGATACATAACATGTCAGATTTTGCAGTCAAGGGGAACACAATCCTAGTGCTTGTCTCATATTGATCATAACCTTAATTTTCCAGCAACTATTACTATTACTGTCATTGATACAAACCCTCTTTTTTATGTACGCAATTACCAATTACATCAACAAGCTCTTGATAGACGACTTTCAGTCTATTTCTTATGGGATCGACCCTAAATTGGTTGAGTTCTATATTTGATTTAGTGACTCTTTAGACTTTCTTGGAGGTGTAAATTATGTGGCATTACTAGTGAGAATTCCCTACAAGTCGACGGGGTGGTGATCTATAAGAACACTTTGAAGTTTACCACTAAATTCTCACGGTCAATTGTCAGGTACCGAATTTTGCCCACAATCAATGATGACACATTAGGTAAAACCAATGTCTGCTTAATCGTTGTTTTTGTTTCAGGAGTAAATCTAAATATCCCATGGATTATAGCAGAAAAGATTTAGGATAGGGTGCTCCAGTTTATTACTACACTACCTTTTCCTACCTTGTCATGTAGTTGATAAGAAATGCTCAAGTATCGACTTATAATCAATGGACAAGGTTGTACAATTGATAAAGATTGTGGATACGGTTCTAATAAAAGATATGAGGAACCCGACTGCTCTAGCCAGAGGTTTAGAGACTATAGACATAGTCAGGGGTGCCCTAGATAGTGACTTGCCTGTGTTTGTTGCCAGTGCTTTTTCATCCTTAATACCACCGACTTCCGTTCACAACCGGCCACTACTTTTGATTGGATCTACCCTAATTCACACTTTATAGTTGGAATAGATTATGCGGAACCTGCTGTTGGATGACACTCGAAATAAAAATCTAGAGTTTAGGGTTAATACTTATGGTAGTGATGACATTCAAGCTCTGGTCAGGACAGTGCAGACCCAAGTCGACAAATTTGATAGTCGGATGATGGCTAAGATTTATGTAGCCCAAGCACCAGATTTGATAGATATTCAGGGGAGTCTGACTAAGCTTAAGGAAACGGTCAGGGCTTTTGCCAAGTGGATTGATGTTGCACCTCCTCCACGACCACCTGTGCCTTCCTTGGTAGTTTTTATGGTTGATGTGGCCTCTTTGATTCTAGATTTTTACACTATTGCCCTGGAGATTAATAAGATAGATATTAGGGAGGTGGATGGTGATTTGAAGCCCTAGACGAGTAGGAGTGATGTTTCCTAAATTATACCTCTAAGAAAGTACAATGCGTTCACTGTCAAATATATAACCCAACAAAGATTGGGGTTGAACCCACATGGAATAGCCCAAATATATACCACAAATTTGCTAAAGTAGCCAGTGAAATTAAAAAAATTAAATAGGGGGGGGGGGACTTTTTGAGAACAGTGTCAATAGTAACAAATCTTGGTTGTTTGGGTTGAAATAAATTTGACATGAATACAAGGAATCTGTTCCCCCCATCTTCCTAAATCTGTCGACTTATCGTGCTCTATTAAACCATTCTAATATCTTGCATGTAGAATCTGGCAAGTTATGTATCACTAATCGTCTTATGAACGTCCGTAAATTTCACTCCTTATCTTTTGAGTCTCAGAGTGTCATTTTACTAATCCTTATCCTGGATCCTAGATTAACTATTACCTTTTAAATGTCAAGTTAATTAAATGAAGATTTATATCTTTAAATTACTATTATGATCTTTTCCTAGTAAGTACCTCTTTGTTGCCGTAACTATTGAATACTGGCAAGTTCTCAATGCCTGCAGTCATTAAGAAGGCAATCGCACTAAAGAAGATCACAATACATGCAAGAATACTGATCACGCCTTTGTACTTTCTCTACGTTATTATTCCATTAGGGTTCCCATAACCTTAGTTATGTGGCTTAGTTGCTCATGTTTGCAAGAAAATCCATTGAATTCATATAAGAAAGCATATGAATAATCTTACAATAATTGAAGAATAAAACCAAAATCTCAAATTAATATTCAACCATAAAACCACGAACAAAGCATTCCAAGATCAAAAGTTGAATCTCATATAGTGTAGTGAATATAAAGAGTGTGTAAAAGTGTGTCAACTAATTCAAAACAAACAAAGGGTATTTATAAAATACATCGGAACCCTAAAAATTCTAACCAAAATGAAAAAGGAAAATTAAGTCGACAACAATTTACAAACCCACTTACGAGCCGTAAGTACCACTTACAAACCCCTAGGTGGGTCATAAGTCTCAGATCAAATTTCCATGTTATAGAACACCTACTTACTATGGTACTTACAAAGGTCAAAACTTTTTCCTCTTACACTTATGATGGGACATATGGTAGTGTAGGTCCCACTTATGGACTGTAAGTGGTCCCATAAGTAGGGTCCTATGCTACACTTCAACACTTGTTTTAGCTCCAGAACCTAGTTTCCTGCAAAACAAACACAAAAACACATCATATCTAATAAAATGGACCTAAGTACCTACATATTTTCTGGTTTTATGCATCGACAGTGCCATGAAATCATGGAACATCAAGACCCTAAACTTAGAACATTTACATGGCCCCAGGAAACAAACACATAACTAAACATAACGTGATTCTTAACTAAGAGAAACCTAAGTCACCTACGATAGTCAATGCAATTTCAGCTCAAAATTGACACCCCCTCCTATTTTCAACTTTTCAAAACCAATTATGTGCATATATGTAGCATAACAATGTGTCATAAAGGAATCAATCTATAGCATTACATTAGCAACAAACAACCAAGAAAACATGCATTACATACTACCCAAATAGATAAGCGGCTACCAATATAACCCATGTACCCTCACAACAAAGAAGTCCTACTCTTACAGTATGATCATGCAAACTCACACACAAAAAAAGTTCCAATCAATGTGTATAGAATACCATAGGCTTGCCCTTATTTTCTTTACCTTAGTTTTTTCAGACAGTTGGACTAGGATCACTATAGGATTTTATTCGCCATGTAATATAGGCTTAGGGGCTGGTATGGTATATTTCAAAACTAGTGACTTACCCTCCCTGACACTACACTTATATTTGGATCCACTTCTAAACCAACTTCCTTTTATTTCTCCCTTCTTCTATTTTTTAACTTTTTTTGGTTTGGTGTGATTTATTGATTTTCTCTTTTTCTTTTTTTGGTTTTTCTTTTATCATTTTCTATGTTTTACCTTTTACCACATCCAACTTTACTTTCTTTTATCTTACTCAAACCATTCTTTATACCCAATTTTAACTACACACTCCTATGATAGTCACTCTCAACTTAAGCAATTTTCTTGAGTTGAGTTGCGCAATGTACAAGGAGGGACCAAGCCAAAATAGGTTCATTGTACTCAAATTTGGGAAGGTAAAATGTCAAAAATAATAAAATAGGTCAATATGGTCTCAAATCAGGAATCAAGGGATACTTTTTCACATATAGATGGTCGTTTAGGGTAAGAGATAACTAAATAAAAAATGGCCTATGATCACGTCCTAACCACCTATCCTGCAACCTAGGCAAGATTAACTGGACAAGTTCTGGATTAAATGCATAAAGAAAACTAGGTAAGTATCTCACACACACATAGTACATGGTTATATTACCAACTACTACCTATCCAGTTCATGCAAGTGCTAAGCTATGATTATTTTATCCCTAATCCTAATGCCATAACAAGATTAACAATAGTCACACATATATTCACATCAAATAATTCACAAAATTTTTGGAGGGGTATAACCTTTTTCAAACACTTAAAAGCATAAAAAAACATGTCAACTGCCTTTAGGCTTCTTAACTGTACTATCTACCATCAATAACTGGATCATAGTGGGTTCAAAGGGTCTCAATACTAATTGTTTGAACACTTCTAGCGACATCAAGTTAATGATGGCACCCAAGTCACATAAAGCCCTAGAAAATCTAGATGTCCTAATGCTATAACGAATAGTAAAAACTTTGGGACTAAAGCTTTGGGATCACCTTTCTTCTGCATAAGATATCGAGATATAATTGCACTATAATTATGCAAATCACCTACATACTCATGAATGAGAATTTGCTTTTTCGATAGCAAATCCTTCATAAACTTTGAATAGCTAGGCATCTGTTCAAAATCTTTAAGAAGAGACATGTTCACACTCAACTTCTTCAGCATATAAATAAACTTTTTATATTTCCCTTCTTTTTTGTTATTTCAACCTTTGAGGAAATACTAGGGGGAGTTCATGGAATAGGCTTTAAGACTGGTTCAACCTCCTTACCCTTTTCTTTATCATTCTCAACTCATTTCCTTACACTCATTGATTTCTGCAATATCTCACCATTAGTCACCAACTTCTTAGTTTCCTCTTTAGGTGCATTATCATCATCAACCGTAATATCCCTTACCTCATCAACTATAGGCATATGTGGATAATTAGTATCCTTACCACTTTAAGTGGTGATGGCTAGACAATGACTGTGATTCTTTAGATTCTGAATAGTATTACTTGGAAGATTTCCCAATTGATGCTAATTCAATATAGTCGATATCTGACTAAACTACTGCACAAACTGCTTTATCACAGTGACATGTGATTCTAATTTCTAGATCAACTCTCTTGGATTTATTAATCCACAACCAACTTAGCAAGCAATGCTTTCATCCTAGAGTCAACATCATGGTTCCTAGGGGTGTGCATCAGTCGATTCAATTCAGTTCGGTTTTATGTATTATTGGAATGGTTTAGCAATTTTTGATTTTTAAATATGCAAAACCAATAAGATAATTTTTTATAGGTTTTTGGTTTATCGGTTTTTGGTCTTTAACAATTTAGTTTTTAGTTTAACTAATAAGAAAATACTTATAAAATAGAAATGGTAACAGCTAACATAAAAATAGAATCTTAGTAGCTACCAAACTCCTACACAATGCATTTTCGTTAACAAGAATCTTCAAACTTGAATTGAATGTTGTTCGAAAAAACCAAATCCTAGTTGTTGTAAGCTACTGAATGCTTCAAGCTTTCCAATACGACAATACCCATACTTTTTATTGTGCCTTTGTTGCCCTAAATAGGTTAATACTTTATGAATCACTGAATTGTGAATAAGTAGTATAATATATATATATATATATAACATTATAAATAAGTTATTTATATATATAACAAAAATTAGGGTAAAATAGTAATTTAGCATATCCCTATTGGGTTCCAATAAGATAAAATCAAAATCAAACCATTTACCCAATAAATTTTTTTATAAAACCAATAAACAATGTTAACCCAATAAGCCAATATCAATAACCCAATAACATTTGATCGGTTTGGTTTTTGTACACCCCTAATGGTTCCCCAATGGAATATATGCGCCACTCTTCTTCTTTATTCACCATCCCTTTCTCTGCTCCTATCCCTATATCTATCCCCATAATAGTTTTGACATTGATTCCCTTGCCTTGAGTTCCAAGTATCCTGATTGGACCCTTGGCTCATGGATTAGAAACTCGCCATCTCTCTATCTAGGTATTTTGATTCCTCCTCAATATCATAATCATACATCCTAGGAGATTTACCTTATGCGCCCATAACATTCATATTTTTTGAATTTATAATTACAAATTGCTTGATCATTAACCCAATCTCTATCCTTAGATATGCAATTTATTGATCCACTACATCATCTATGATTCTTTGCTTACTGGAAGCACTAATAGCATAGGTACCAACTCTTTTTCTTCCTCTTGAGTATTCCACCCTTGGTTGGTATTAGAAACTCAATCTAAGGTTTTTGCTACTAACTCCCAATGTAGGCTCATAAAAGTCCCACCAGTAATAGTGTTTATAACAACTGTGGTATTCACATTCAAGGATCTATAGAATATCTCAAGTAGATTTCTCCCTAAAATTTTGTGATTGGAAACTATATAAACTTCTTCTTGAACCTCAACCATGTCTCGTACAATGGTTCTAAATGCAACTACCTACAATTATGAATCTCGTCCTTCAATTGCCACATTTTAGAAGGCAGAAAAAATCGATCCAAGAAATGTTTTTGCAAATCATTCCAATTAGTGATGGACCCACGAGGTAGTTCTCCTAACCATAATATCGTTTTGCTTGTAAGAGAGAATGAAAACAACATGAGTCTCAAACTTTCCTATATTACCCTAAGTAAATTATACAAAGTGTAGATCCTAAGAAAATTCATGATGAGTATGTTGGCATCATCAGTCGACAGGTCAACAGACACACTCTTCAGATTTTGCAACTAGATCATAACACTCGTAATATCAAACTTCACCCCTGGGGCAAATTAGGAGGAATGATAGCTCCTATATCTACATACTTAATGTACCCTAAATCCTTCTCTAGATCATCATATGCTAGCAAAAATAGAAAAGCTGGGGGTACTTAAGGTCTATCCTTTAGTTTAGCTAGACACACTTCTTTATGTCTCACTCTATCCTATTGAGCTACATAATGGGAAATAATATCCCTCCTTGTATTATCTTCATCCAATAACTGAGAAGTAGTTTGCACGACTATCTCTTGAACACCATGTAGGGATGGAGGAATGAAATTAAGGTCATCATGAACCCCATGCTTATGCCTTTCCATCTTATGATTTTGTCAGTAGGTCCGCTCTAGCTCAATATCAAGTGGGATCAAGGGATTGCCTTGACTCTGAGTACTAGGCATACACCAGCATATACCTCAAGAACAATAGAAAAATAAAACCAACAACCTCAATAACTCTAATTAATTAATTCATAATCGTATTCTCCAATAATGGTGCCAAAATTTGATGTTGCCTAAATTATACCTTCATTAAAGTACAATGTCGTAACTATCAAATATATGACCCAACAAAGGTTTGGGTCGAACCCACAGGGAATAGGCCAAATATCTAACATGAACTTGCTAAAGTAACTAGAAAAATACAGAAAAGTAAATAGGGGATTTTGTAAGAACAATGTAAATAGTAACAAATCTTGATCACTTTGGGTTGAAATCAATCGGAGATGAATACAAAGACTATGTTCCTTTTTACTTCCTAACTCTGAAACTTATCGTGCTCTGTCCAACTATTGTAATATTTTACATGCAGAATCTAACAAGTTCTGTATGACTAACCATCTTGTGAATGTCTTTGGTAAATTTATCTCCTTAAATTTTGAGACTTAGAGTGTCACTTTAGTAACCCTTATCCTGGATCTCAAATTTACTATTACCTTTTTAGTGTCAAGTTAATTAGATAAAGGTTGATAGCTTCAAATTACTGTGTTGATCTTCTATTCCTAGTCTCTACCTCTCTTTTAGAGTAAGTATTGAATACAAGCAGGTTCTTAATGTCTGCAGTCATTCTGAAGACAATTACATCAAATAAGATCACAATAAATACAAGAATATTGACCAAGAATGACTTTGCATTTCCTCCATTTTGTTATTCCATCAGGGTTCCCACAACCCTAGTTAGGTAGTTTAGTTGCTCATGTTTGCAAGTGCATCCATTGAATTCATAAGAGAAAGCATATGAATAATCTTACAATAATTAAAGAATAAACCTAAAATCTCAAATTAATATTCAATCATAAAACAAAGAGCAAAGCATTACAAGATCAAAAGTCAAATCTCAGAATCAATATCATTTTGTGAATGTAAAGAGTGCATAAAAGTGCATCAACTAATACAAAAACATCAAAGGAGTATTTATAGAATACATCAAAACTTTATAAATCCTAAAAAAAATAAAAAAGGAAAACTAAGTCGGCAACAACTTACAAACCCACTTACGGGCTGTAAGTAACACTTATGAACCCCAAGGTGGGTCTCAAGTCTTATATCAAATCTCCATGCCACAGAACACCTACTTATGATGGGACTTACAAGGGGAATAAGTAGTACTTACACCTCATAAGTAGCCTCCATCAATCTCAAACAAAACTTGGCATCTTCAAAACTTTCAGAACTTTTCCCTTTAACACTTAAGATGGTGCAACGGTGGCGTAAGTCCCACTTTCGGCCCATAAGTAGGGTCCTCTGCTACACTTTAACTTTTTTTCTGCTTTTCAACTCTAGAACTTAGTTTCCTACTAAACAAACATAAAAACATATCATATCTAACAAAATGAATCTAAGTACATGCATATTTTTTAGTTTTAAGCATTGAAAGTGCCATAAAACCACGACATATCAAGAAAGGGGTGATGATATAGAGAGAGATGGTAAGAAGATGTCAGATAAGAAGAAGAAGAAGAGAAAAAAAAGAAAGTAATCAAGCAGACTTTTGAGATAGTAATTTTGGAGGAAGGTGAGATACCACCTACCACAAAGGTGGTTGAGGCTATTGAAGGCGGTATGAAGATTGCCTCTTGATTGAGTTCTTGAGAGCAATGGTCATCGCCGGTGTCAATATATCTGAGAGTGTTATGGCTACAACTGAGGCATTGGAGTGGAGCAGACTATTAGGGACCCAACAATGACCCTGCGTGATCAGAGTTCAACTAGCGTCTAGAGCACCACAGTTATGTCCCTTACCCTAGTTTTAAATTTTTCATGATTTCGCATAATGGGACATTGTATAATTTCTAAGTTGAGGGTAGGAGGTATACATAATCGAGGGTTTTTGTTTTCGTGTTTTTTTTCTTGACTCTTCTATCATAGTTAGAATCAACATGTTTAGATGTGTTATTTATTTTATGTTTTGCTTTGTTGTATTTTGTTTTACTTAGAGTAATGGAGAAAACTTGGTGTAGTCAAAAGAATAAAGCAAGCAAACCTATTTAGTATGTTTAAGAAATACCTCTCTATTTTTTTTGTTTATGGTGTTGTGTGCTTATATACTTTATTCTAAATAATGTTTGAATCTAGATATGGCATTTGGATTGTTAGTATAATAACCTAGCCTGACCTTGTATGAACGAGGTTAGTAGTAACTAAGATGATAGCCCTGCGCCATGAGTGAGTAATGGTCCTACTTAGTTAGTATGTGTTTAATCCAGAACTTGCTTGGTTAGTCTCACTAAAAGCTATAAGATAGAAGGTTTGGAAAGGATCATAGGGAATTTTTGAATAAGTCCACTATAGCCTTAAATATACTACCAAATAATCATATATCCCTTGAACCCAAATTGTGAGCCTAAATAAACCTTATATTTAAACTACCTAATTCACCTTCCTAATTCTTTTCAATAAACTGACTTTGGCCCTGGTTCCTTCTTGGACACTGTGTAGCTCAACTCAGGAAAATCACGTAAGTTGAGGGTGTCTATTATGTAGGGGTGCATAAAAATTAGGTATGTAGAGTTTGTAGAAAAAAGGAAAAAGAATTTGGTTATAGTATAAAAAATAAAAAAAAGAAAAAAAGAAGAATAAGTGAGATGTTGTGAAAATAAAACCTCACTGGGGGTCCAAAAAGAAATAAAACTGTGAAAAAAGGATAAAAATAATGGAAAGTAGAAAAGTGGAGCCAAATATACTATAATGCCAATAAGGAATGAGTCACTTTACCCAAATATATGATACCTATCCCTAAGCCTACATTACAAGCCTAGAAAAGACCTATAGTGATCCTAACTCGACTTCCCAAAAGTTGAAGCATATAAAATAAGGGCAAACCCATGGTATCAAACAAACATGACCTGACCTTTTTATGATAGTGAGAGACTTGATTCAGTCCTAGTTAAAGATTCTTTTATATATAGTGAATAACTGGGACTTATTTCTTGTTAGGGAGGCTGGAGTTTAGTTGTTGGTTGTTTGGATTGTGTATTGGTCTGAGAGTGGGGTTTTCTGCTCATAATGTAAAGCCATGTCCTGATCCCATTATGTTAGGATACTTGCTTTGCATACACATTACATTGGGTTAATTTTAAACTTAGAGAGTGCTGAAAATACTTATGTTGTTTGCATATGTAAAAAGTAGTTTTACAAAAGTTACTGACGTAGTGATCTTAGTTTGCTCCAATTTAAGTGTCTTAGTGAGTTTAGTTTATTTTGTTTGCCTGAAAACATGAAAAATTTCTAAGAATGAGGGTGTTGATAATTCATGAAGTTACGATACTTATGATGCTTAAAACTATGAATATTTTCATGTACAAGGGTATTTTATGTGGGTATGATGGGTTTTCTAGTGTTTTTAGGTCAAATGGACTCAGAGAGGAATATTTTGAAGAAAGAGATTTAATTGAATCAAATGACTCAATCCACGATTGTAGGATCTGACCTTGATCATACAATGACTATCATACTAAGAACCAAAGGGTTGGTTCTTAGAAGACAGCCAGACAGAAGGGTTACATGATCGTGTCTTGATGCCACGACCATACTAAGTGATCATAGAAAGACAACTACATATCAATCTGTAGGATCATGTAGAAGGAAGATCAGGAAAAAGCTCCTTACGACCATGCTATGGAATGATGATTGTACCATTATGTCATAGAGCAGAACTCTAAATTTACAAGTTTTAGAAGTTTTAGTGGATGATTGATCAGACAAACACAATCCTAGGATGAAACCATGAGCCCATAATAAGATCGGTCATAAACAAGACTCGAAAGTTTACAAGAATAATGCTAGCCACGAGCACCAAAGGACTATTATGGCCGCTAACCACGATCATACCTTCTTCTCTTCCGAGGCAGCCTATTCTATGAATACTCTTATTGTATTTTATATGAGGTTACACTTTACATATTTTACAATATTATATTGTGAGATTCTAAGGCATATTCTTGGATTTTTACAAAAATCATTTGTAGGTTTTAATTTAAGTTGAGATGTTGGAATTTTACTTTTCTTGTAAGTTCATAATCATGTGTTCTTACAAGTATGAGTAGCTAAAAACCATAACTAGGGTTGTGGGAATGATGATGAACTTATGAAATGGGTTAGCGAGTGGCAATTCTAGACTGGTGATCTTGTATGTATTGGTAATTTTTTGTTATGATTGCTTTCTAATGATTGCAAATGTTAGGAACTCGCATGTATTCTATACTTTCTTGAGAAGGAGGTAGAGATTAGGAAAATAAAGTAACAATAGAGATTTGAAGCGATCAACCTTCATCTAATAACTTGAGTCGTAATAGGAAAAGTTCATCTAAGATTAAAAACACGATTAAAAATGTGACACTTGGAGTCTGTGAGAAAAAGAGTGAAATTCATCTAACCAAGTTTGAGAGATGTTTAAATGAACATATCTTGTTAGATTTTGCATGCAAAACATCAGAACAATTTTCTAGAATGAGGAACCTTGGTAGTTATGAAGTCATGGGGATCACAAATCTTGTTCTTTCTCATACTAATTACAAACTCTACAACCAACAATATTTACTATTTCTCTTTTGTTTCATAAAATCCTCGCTCTCTTTTACTTATTTTCCAATTACCTAGACAAATACATGATAGAATTTTGACCTATTATCTGTGGGATAGACTCCAACCTTGGTGGTGTTCTATATTTGATAATTTTATACTTTATTGCAAGGTGTAATTTTGGCAACATCAGCCTCTAAAAGGTTTAGGGTTGCTTCTATTTTTCATAGTATATCGCATTCTTATACTTCTTGTTGTTGATATCTATCGTCGTATGTTGTTTATTATGTTTTGACTACCACATTAATTTGTTGTTATTGTTGTTTCTTGTGTGTAGGCTCTGCAATGCCTTCCATATTAGTTGTTATGTTTTCTTCATTATTTTATTCTCCTTGTACTTAAATTTGTTGCACTTGGATCAATTGTCTCATGGAAATAACCTGTATTGCCCCGTATTTAACGTGTACTTTTTCTATTGATATGGAACTTTACATAAACTTGTTGTATATGTGATAGACCATGTTTCTTAAGTGTTTAATGATGGTTTAAAGGGGATTTAAAGAATATTATAACAATCCCATCATTTCAGCATGTATACGCCAAGTTTGCGTTGGTAAAGTATTAAAACGTGAGATAGTGAGGAGGTATTATACCTCAAGTATTAAAGTAAACAAGTGTATATAAGTTTTGAGTTAACACAAGGGATTATGACTTAGAATATAGAATAAAATGATTGAGCTTCTTGCTTGACTTAAATTAAGCTAGTAGGTGACAAGTAGATGCATCACCCACTTTGACTAATCGACCAACTTAAAGAACCAAGTAGGTGCATCACCTACTGAGATTCCCTTGACCAACTTATTGGGCTAGTTACACTACCAACTACATGAATTAACTCTGGCTCAAATCAAAAGAGAGAGAAAAAGTAGAATGGGCAGCAAAGGCATAATAGTTTTAGATCCCCAATGGCCTAAGTACAACACCGAAGTCAGCCAAGAGAAAATCCCTTTAAAGGGATTGAAACCAACTCATTTAATCTCTCTTAACTTAATAAAAAAACTGACTTCTAGAGTTTTCTCTCTTATTATCTCTTAACTTCATATAGAAACCATCAACATCGTTAGGGTTATTAATATTATGTTTCTATATAATTTTAGTTAAAGTGGAGTCCAAGATCTTAGAGAAGTTCAAGTCAAGTAAATAAAGATCCCTACCAAGTAAGGTAAAACTACTGTCATATTGATTCTTTTCTTAAGCTTGAATTAGTAGGAGTATGATCTAATGGTCAATGGATGTTGGGATATCCATGGAGTGGAGTCCCATTCAAATTGAGAACTTTAAATGTTACATTAATTGGGACTTATGAAATAGTAGTAGAAAACTATGAGTTCATATTGTCCTTACCACATTGTGATGATGTTTAGGGACTGTTTTATACATACTGTAATAAAAGGTGTAACCAAATATGTGGAGAATTTTTGGAGATGTTAAAGTCATAAACATTGCAGGGTATGGTGATACACCACCGAACTGAATATTATGTAAGCTTACTGCCACCTTGCTTTATATACTGTTTTGAGTGCGCAACAAAGCCAAAATTGTTTAGGGGGGCCTTATAAAAATTTTTATTATATATGAATGTAATTGGAGGAAAATGGGTTGAAAGAACACCCTTGAATTAACTAATTATGGGTTACTGCCCATCTATAGTTTTGGTGAGGTTACATAGCCCGAATATGTTTATTAGCTACTAATACTAGTTTTATTATTTAATCTATTGTAGATTAATAATATAAAAGGAAGGACATTAATTTAGGGTTCTATTGGAGTTGTACAATAAGGTATGTAAGGTTTCTTGATCCTATACTCTTTAGCATAAATCTAACTCTCGAATTACAAAGTAAGCTTGCTAAGTGTTCTTCCTTTCAAATAAAACACAATGGCAATGACAACCTTCAATATGACTAATGACTTTATTCCAACCCCTTAGCATTTTAAAGTACCCCGAATTTGTGTTTTGATTAGATCTACACATTTACTCCTCTTATGTTCTAGTATGATAAAGGTACTATCACCAATAAGCTTTATGAGTTCTCTTGGTCAAATATGATTCATTGAGTTATTTAGGATCCTAAGTGTTGTATTTGTATTATGACTACTTCCTACCTCACCGTTACTTCATCAAGTTAATATTTATATATCTTTTGCTACTGTTCCAAAATTGAATCTATATATTCTTGGGTATATCCAAAATATTGACATATTTCCTTCTACCCGAAAAGTATGCAAGTACGTAGGTCCTTTTTTGTTGGTTTTTATGCAAGTACATAGGTCCTTAGATGTAATGGGTTTTTATGTTGGTTTTGTAGGAAATAGGTTGTGGAGTAGAAAAGGATAAAAAATGATGGAAATTTTCATAGGACCCACTTACGGGTAAGTGGTACTTACACCATCATAAGTGCCCACATAAGTGACATATGAAGGCTCTGAAAGTTAGAGTTTTTTTCTCTGAGAGCTGTGAAGGCTACATATGAGGCATAAGTGGCACCTATGACCCTCGTATTTACCCCCATAGGTTGGTGATCTACAATATTTTGATTGCATCTAATACCTACAAACCCACCTATGGTCCATAGGTAGTACTTATGGCCCCGTAAGTGGGTTTGTAGGTAGGTGCTGACATGATTTTTCCTATTTTGTTTTTATTAGTATTTTTAGGTTTCAAATGTATCCTATAGATTCCCCAATGGTGTTTTGTTGTTAGTTGAGGCACTTTTCATATTTACAACATTATATTGATTCATAGATACACTTTTAATCTTGGAATCCTTGTTTTTTACTTTTACGGTTTAAGATTAATTTGAGATTCTGGTTTTCATTCTTAAATTATTATGAGATTATTCATATGTTTTCTATCATGAATTCTATGGGTGTTCTTTCAAACATGAGCGGGTAAACCTCTTAACTAGGGTTGTGCTAACCCTTATGAAATAATAAAGTAAAGAAAGTGCAAAGTCTTTCTTTATTGGTGTTTATGCATGTATTGTGGTTTACTTCATATTGATTGCTTTCTTAGCGACTGCAGACATTATGAATCCTCCTGTATTCGATTCAAACTTGAGAGAGAGGTTGATATTAGGAAAAAAAGAACAACAATAATTTAAGGCTACCTACCTTCATCTAATTAAATTGATACCGAGGGGAGATAATTAATTTGGGATCCAGGAAAGAGGTTAGTAATACAAACACTTATAGACTAAAAGGGGATGAGTGAAATTAACCAAATATTTTTTTGAGAGATGTTTGGTGATATATATCTTGTTAGATCCTACATGCAATTATCGAGATAGCCTGGCGAGCATGATAAGTCTATGGAGATAGGAATTTATAGGGAACACAGTCCTAGAATTCATCTCTTATTGATCTCAGTCTAAAGTGTTTAAGACTAATACTACTATTTTTCCAGACCCCCATTTACTTTATTCACTTTCCAACCACATCAACAAGTTTGTGATAAATATTCATCCTATTCCTTATGGGTTCAACCCCAACCGCTATTGTGTTATTTAATTAACAACGAGCGTGTTTTAATTTCTTGGAGGTGTAACTTGAGCAATATCAAATTTTGGCATTGTTGCTGAGGAATACGGTTATAGATTGATTGATTGAGGTTATTGAGGTTTTTGGTTTTTGGTTTTCTGCTGGTCTTGAGGCGTACGCCAGTGCATGTCCAGTACTTGGAGTCAAGATAATCCCTTAATACCATTTGATATTGAGCTAGAGCGAACCTTATAATAGTATCGTCAGATGGAAGAGCATGAGCATAGGGTTCAAGATGACCCAAATCTGTAATCGAAAGCCTCTACATGGTGTTCAAGAAACAACCACACAAACTATTAGGCAGTTATTAACTAAAGAGATTGCGAGCTAGGTAAATGCCTATCGTGTAACTCAAGATAAAAGAGTGAGACAAGAAAAAGAGCATCGAGCAGTACTCAATAGAGACATAACTAGAAGAGATAGATCTCAACCAAACCAAGTTTATCAGTATTTACTAGTTGTAGATGATCTCAAAGAAGACTTGGGGTATGTTGATTCTATCAAGACATGAGTATTATTCCTCCCGAGTTGCCCCAAGGAGTGAAGTTTGACATTACGAGTGCTATGGTTCAGTTGCTTGATTTGAAGGGTGTGTTTTCTGGTTTGCAGACGGATGACATAAACATGCACATCATGAATTTCATTAGGATTTGCACTTTGTATAATCTACCTAGGGTGGTTCAGGATGCTTTGAGACTCAGGTTGTTCCCATTCTCTCTTACAGGTGAAGAGATGTTATGGTTAGGGGAACTACCTCATGGGTGCATCACTACTTGGAATGATTTGTGGAATAATTCTTAGACTGATTCTTCCCTCATTCTAGAATGTTGCAGTTGAAGGACATAATTTATAATTGTAGGTAATTGCATTTAGAAGCATTGTGCGAGACATGGTTGAGGTTCAAGAAGAAGTTTATGAATGTGCCAAATCATAGAATTTTAGGAAGAAATTTTCTTCAGATATTCTATATAGCCCTGAATGCAAACACCAAAGTTGTTGTTGATACTATTACTAGTGGGACTTTAATGAACCTTCATTTAGAGCTAGCTATGAAAATCTTAGACCGATTCTCTAATACCAATCGAGGGTGGCATACTTTGGAAGTAGAAATAGGTATTTGTACTTATGAAATTGGTGCTTCCAGTAAGCAGAGTGCCCTAGATGACATGGTTTTTCAATAGATGGAACAATTGAGGGCAAAGATTTGGTTAATTACCAAGAAGTTTGCAATTATGAATTTAGAAAAGGTGAATGCAGTGGGAACATAACGTAAGTCTATAAGACATGACGAGTGTGACTCTAAGGAGGAGGCTAAGTACTTGGATTAGGAGATGGAAGGTTTTTGGTCAATGCCCAAACTACACATCCAACTGAAGGATAAAATGGTCGTATCAAGTAAAGTAACCCAACTAGGTTGTGGTCGAACCCATAGGGAAGACACAAATTTGTATCTCTAGCTTTCTAAACTCAACGGGCTTAACAAAAAGTAAATGAGGGGTTTGTAGTAAAAATATCAAACAAGTAATAGAATTCAACTTTAGTTGTAATCAGTTGGAGATGAACACTAGAATTTTGTTCCCCTTGTCTTGTAATCAGTTGGATATGAACACTATGATTGTGTTCCCCCTGGCTTGTTGATTTAATAGGCTTATCATGCTTTATTGTACCAACCCAATACCTTGTATGCAAAATCTGATAGGTTATGTACCATCAACTGTTTTGTGGACCCATTGTTTATCCTTTACCTTTTTATTCCTAGGATGTCACATTACTAGCCGTTCTCCTAGATTCCAGTTAACTATTACCTTTTGAGTCTTGGGTTATTATATGATAGATAAACACCTTACATAGATGATACTGATTAGCTCAGATTGACAGTTTATCTTCAAATTACTATTATAATTATCTTTACCTAGTCACTAATCCTCTTGTGGAGTAAGTAGCGATATTCTATGTGGGATCTCACCATTTGTAACCCCTAAAACATCTATTAAACTAAAGATGATACGATACATGTAAGAATACTCATTCAGAACAAGTTAGCACTTCCCCTACTTCATCAATATGTTAGGGTTCCCACAACTTAGCTAAAGGCTTTAGCCGTTCATAGTTGTGAAATAATAATGGAATTCATAATTAAAAACATTAAACAATATCACAATGATCAACAAGTAAAACCCAAAGTCTGTTATTGAATTATCAACCAAAATCAAGAATAAAGTAATCCCAAGATCAAAATAGAATCTTGGAATCAAATATATGTTTGTAAGTGTTAAGAGTGTGTAAATGTACTAAAACATCAAAAGGGTATTTGAAAACAAAAAATCAAAACCAGAGTGAAAAAGGAAATTTGAGGTCGGTGGCCACTTACTTTTTCCACCTACGGACCGTAGGTGGTCCTTAGTAAGTGCCAAACCTACTTCACAGATCCTAAAACTCTCTAGACTTAACCCTCTGATATTTCTAAGGTCACCTATGGACCATAGGTAGAACCTACGAATCGTACGTGCCTTTGGTATGTAAATGAGTCTTCATTTTCCTGCTTCTGACCCTTTGGAATTCAAGTTCTGATACCTACTTTAGTCACCTATTCTCAGTAAGTGGCACTTACACCTAGAAATGCCTTGGTAAGTATCCTAAAACTTCAATTCTCATCTTTTTTTCTATTTAGCATCAAAAACTTGATTTCCTGCAAAACATACACAAAACACATCATATCTAAAAAAAATAAGAAACTTGCATATCTTCATCATTTTAAGCATCAAAGGTTCTATAAAACCATATCACATCAACACCCTCAACTTAGAACTCTTGAATGTCCCCAGGCAACACAACACAACAAAACAAAAACATGTTACTTAACTAGGAGAATCTAAGCTATCTAAGGCATTCAATCATATTTTAAGCTCAAACACATTACCCCTTCCTATATAAAAATTTAGAACCAACTATCTGTGAACATAAATCACAATAATATGACATAAGGGAATCAAAGTATGGAAATTACATTAGCAACAGAAAAACATGCATATACAAAAGTTACACTACCCAGACAAGTAAACAACTAGCAACATAACCCATGTGCCCGTACAACAAAGAAGTCCACCTCACTCATATGAAATAATGCATCTTAATGCGGGGAGGGTCAAGAGACACTCACTCTCAAAAGAGAAGGTCGACCAATACGCATCAAATTTCATAGGCTTGCCCTTATTTTCTTTACTTTAGTTTTCAGGCAGTCAAGTTAGGATCATGTAGGACTTTATTCGGCCTTTAACGTAGGCTTGGGAGGCTGGTATCATACATATGGATATATCAAATGACTAAGACTCCTTTGCACTATGTTAACTATGGGGTTCACACTCCAACCAATTTTCTTTTATTCCACCCTTATTTCTCTCTTTTTATTCTTTAATGCTCATTCAGGTTGGGTGTGGTTTCTTTTATTCATTCTTTTTCTTTTTTTTCACATTTTTCTTTTCTTTTTATTTTTCTATTTTTTCTACCACAACAAGCCTTACTATCTTTTCTATTATTTTACCCTTCTTCATACCCACTTTAATTACGCACCCCTATGATAGCCATCCTCAACTTAGGCAATTTGCCTGAATTGAGATGCATATTATCCAAGGAGGACCAGGGCTAAAATAGGTTCATTATAACACAAATGGGAAGGTTAAAGGTGTAACAAGAAAAATAGGCTATAAGGCTCAAAAGTTGGGATCAAGAGATACTTATTCACATTCAGAAGGTTATTTAGGCTAAAAGTGAACTAATATAAAAAATGACCTATGATTCTTTACTAACTGACTATCCTACAAGCTAGGCAAGGCTAACTGGGCAAGTTTAATATTTAACACACAAAGGGAACTAAGTAGCATCTCACACACACATAGCACAGAGTAACATCACAAGCTACTACCTATTCGATTCATGCACAAGTTAGTAATGATTATCATGTCCCTAATTGTAATGCCATAATAAAATCCATACTGGTCACTCATATGTACATTAACAAAGTTCTAAAAATAAAATTTTTGAGGGGTATCATTTTTTTTCAAAAATCAATCAACAAAACATGACAAATGCCCTAAATACTCAAAAATCTCCTGATTACACAAAAAACAAATACAATATGAAACAAAACACAATACGACATAAATTTTAAAACCTAGACATGCCAATTATACAACCATACCATGACTAATAGGAAAAAAAGAATGAAAATAAAAATATGTGGTGTCTATGGTATACCCACCCCTAACTAAAAGACTGTGCACTATCCCTAGTGCGTATAAATAATACAAAGAAAGGAAATGAGGACATACTTAGGATGCACTAGGTATCCGTGTAATGATCATTCCTCAGTGAGTGTGTATCAACTATTGGAGGTGGTGGAGGTAGAGTTATACTACTAGAAGATGCACCCATTGCTATCTCAGCCTGTCTATGCTGATCAATCACTATAGTCTCTCTCAAATCATGTTTGGCCTATTTTAAGGCCCGGTCAAATAGAATACTGGGATCTTGTAGGTCCCTTTCTTGGCCTCTCTTGGTCTCAAATATGTAGACTAATCCATCATCCTTCATAAATAAGCCAAATTGTCTAGGCCTAGCAGAGGTGTTGGCTAAATAAATAAGGGCACAATTGGGGATGACTGACATGTGCCTCTGGGCGAGAGGGTGTACCAATTCTCTAAGTGTATCCATATCCTCCCTAATATCTCATAGATCCTACATCTCCATGCAACTGAATCAGGACAATACTCGACCCTTAAAAGAATCTATGCATATTTGCAACTTAGATCGTAGCTCTGACATAGCAACCTAGTGTATAGACTCCAATCTAGTCTCTACTATCTCTTGTGTAGTCTGAACCTATGGCCGGATTTGTCCAAATAAATTTTCCACCTCAGCCTCAATATTCTATAGCTGAGTATTGGTGACACTCTGATTATCCACCAAGATCTATAAGAAATCATGAAAAAATAGCATCATACCTGAAGCAGAAGGTAAAGTAGATGGGCGAAGGGGCACTGAAGATGCAGCCACCGACTCTGAAGTAGAAGCTAGGGCTGATATAAATGTAGTTGGGGTGCTTTCATCCTGTGTACTCAACACAAGGGCCTCTCTCTCTGCTCCTCTATCTTCAATTCTATACTAACTCTCATGTCACCTCCTTATGTATCACTAGGATCCATATGGGATGATGGGCCCTCAATCTAGGCCATAGGAACTGTAATTGGTACATAGGGTCTCCTGGGAAGGACCAAATTTCCCAAATACTTCATCATCTTAGTCTGCGCCACCGTCGTTGCCTATACTCTCTCATAACACCTGGTACCTCTGGTACACCAACCTTATCATATAACCTTTGGACAAAATAGCATAACGACAAAGTCATCTTCTTACCAAAAGCTCTCTCATAAATCTCATGCCAAATAATAGCTGCAAAGTCAACAGTATATCCAACCATCATATTCGCAGTTAGTGTAGCTCTTTCCCAAGTTAATAAGCTGTTTGCAACTATCAAACTCAATCTATATCAAATAAGAAACCACCAAAAATTTATAGATAAAGTCAGTGCTTCCTTTTTAATTACTTCGTGCCTCTCGATTCAAGGGGTATTATCACCAAGAGGTGAAAAATAATTGGTAATCCATCTTGCCATCTTAACCCTTTCTCTCTTGTGCTCAGTATCACACATAATGCATCTATCTCATGCAACTCTCATTCTATAATTACACTTTACTATGGATGTTTGAGCAATATAATCTACCCTAAAGAGAACTCGGCAGATGGTCGTCATTGAAATATCTACCCAAACACCTCTCACAAGTGTCTACTCAAGATAGGGATACTCAGTATGCCTCGTAAAACCTCTACATCTAGGTGTAGTCAATGATACTGTGTCATGGTATGAGGCATAGAATTCCCACACCAATGTTGGGCTGCAAGAATCTAACCCCAACTGATAGCACTTAAAGATGACCTACAACTGTGGAGATCTTCTCAACCAAGACAAATCTATCTTGTACTCATCATAAATGGCCCTCTTGGTTTGACCAGTCTCGGTAATATGGCTATCTTACTAAAAAATATTATTAAGTCCCTCCACACACCATCTTAGGTTCACCTCATCAATAGGTTCTACCGAGATATGTATGGGATCAAATGTCTGATCATGCTGAGCTGGTGCCTCTGTATTTAGTGGCGGTAACTACTATGTATCCTAGTCTATACCTCTTTCATATTGGGTTTTAACTGATGACTCCTCCTAAACTACAATGTCATACTCATCCTTATCCCATGATCCCTCTTCAAATTGGGGGTCCTGTGCTTCTACCTCTGGTGTTGTCTTCAAATTTGCCTCCTCATTATTATCATCCTCTTCCTTATCATCATCATCTCCACTATCAACAGGCGGGGGAAAGTGTGGTGGTGATCTTCTGGCTGACTTTATCCTCGACCTGAATAAGAACTGAATAGCCTCAGTCTGTGTCCTAGGCCAAGTAAAAACTTGTCGTCTGCCCTATTTTGTTTTCTCTGCAAGTGGTACATCTAATTTTACCATAATAATTGCCTCAGCTACAAAATACTTTCGCATCTAGTCACAAGACGAATCACCCTTGTTGCTGCTGCTCTGGTCTGGGAAACTAGGTATGCCTCTTCTGAGATACTGCTCTCAGAAGAGTCATCCCATTGCCTGGAAGGTGAAGCCTTCTTCTTTGAAGCCTTAGGTGGTATGTGTACCTAAAACCAACCGTTAGCATCCAAAAAATAATAAGGGACTGCAAAAGTTAAAGAACAAACTCAAAATTTGAAAAATTCAGATTTTCCTTTAATTTTTACATCCCTATAGCTTATACTTAGTCCAAACAAGTCCAATATGCATACATCCAACAAGAATAAACTTTTCAATACAAACTAGCATTCAAAACTTTTAGTATTCCTCTACCTTTCAAATTCAACTTTCGTTTTGGGCATGATCTTAGCGTTTAATTAGAGAACAATGCCCCACATTAAGTTTTTAGGCTAATTCAAGGATCCTATATACAAGCATGATGGTTTCTATGCATTTTCCATGAGAATAGACATACCAACTTACTTATTATGTTTATCATAAGATACCACTATTAGGAGCTAATAGTATTACCTTCTTATTCGAAGAACAAAAGTAAACTATGAAAAAGTGAAATAAAACCAAAGCTTGAACAAAGTAGGTACCAATAAGTTGTACCCTTTTAGCATTTTCTCAAGTATGGGGAAGTGGGGTAGTTTGAATTATAAGAGAGAAGACAAAATTTTGAGATCTATATGCTTATAATAGGTTAAAGGGGCTTAAATAGCCATGGGGGGGGGGTTGATTTAGGGTTAATATAAGCAAGGTGGGCCCAAAGATTTAGGGTTAATATAAGCAATGTGGGCCCAAATTTTAAAACAAAATTGGGCCCATAAAGTGGAAACTTACGATACCCACCTATAGGTCGTAGGTGGTACCTACGGTCTGTAGGTTCCCACCATAGGTGGGCCTAACTTTTTGGCCAAATTTCCTTCTCTTTGTACTTTGTATTCAGATACTTACTTTGCTACTTATGAGGTCGTAATTGATATTTATGACCTTTTAAGTATGTTCATAGGTTAAAATCTATAAATTCCCGAAAAATCCTTAAAAATTCATCTTATCAGTTAGTACACAACTTACCTAGACTACGTGGGACTTATGACCTTCATGAGTTGATCTCAAAGTCCTCTTACCTGGAAGATTATGAATTGATCAATTTTTACCACATTCCAGGCCATTACTTATTCTATTTTACCTACCAAAAAAGAAAAAACAAATATGAACACTAAAATGGTGAGTTGCCTTCCCGCCCAATGCTTGATTTAACGTCACAACATGATATGTCCGTGTTCGTTACTCAGACGTCACCAATAAGCCCATGGGTTTCCTCCAATATAATGCTTGATTTAATGTCATGTCATGATGAGAGTACCTTGATTACTCAAAATTCATCAAGGTACCCAAAATAATAAACTCCAGGATCATCAATACAATTGATAACCAACACCACCCTCATGTCGGTAGGCTGCTTCATAGTTCTTCGGACGTTGAAGGTGACTTCTTTGTTATTGACTCTAAACTTAAGCTCCCACTTTTCCATATTAACCATTGATCTTCCCGTGGCCATGATAGTTCTTCCCAATATGATAGGCATCTCGAAGAAAACCTTAAAATCCAAAATGACAAAATTAGCTAGAGAAATGAAGTTATCAACTTTCACCAACACATCAAATGAAATGCCCACGGGTTTCTTTACTATAAGATCTGCCATTAATAACCACATAGAGTTAGCTCTTGAAGTATCAAGCCCAATTACTTAAATACATCCATCGACATCAAATTGATGCTGGATCCCCAGTCACATAATGCTCTGACAAATCTAGATGTCCCTATAGTACATAGGATAGTGAACGCAGTGGGATTATCCTTCTTATGGGCTAGTGACATAGAAGTAACTTCATTGCAATGATGCAATCCACTAACATCCTCAAAACTAGCTACTCGCTTCTTTATCAAAAATTCTTTCATAAACCTGGGATATCCAAGTATTTGATCTAAAGCCTCAAGGAGAGGGATGTTCAAACTCAAATCTTTCAACATATTGATGAACCTTTTAAACTTTCCTTCCTCTTTCTTTTGTTTCATTCATTAATGAAAAAGTTGGGGTGGTCATGGAATTTGATTCACTATGGGCTCATCAACCTTGACTTTATCTTTATCCTCACCAACACTAACATCAGCACCTATCACCTTGTATGAATCCACGATAGGTGTCTTGTAAACCATAGTATTATTATTCTTTGGCACCTCTATCGTAGGAAATGGAGGATCAACATTAGACTTACCACTATGAGTGGTAATATCAAGACAATGACCATCATTCTTTGGATTTTGAACCATGTTGCTCGAAAGTGTATGCGACTGCCTCTAATTTGAAGTAGAAGACATCTTCCCAAACGATGTCTCTAATTGCTTGATCGCAGTCACATGAGAGTCAGCCTTCAGCTTTAGACCAGAGATATCAAACTTAATCTCCTTAAGGAATGTCTCCTGATTTTATTGACCCTTCACCAGTTTAGACAACAACGCCTCCATTATCGATTTAGTATCTCTGCTGCCCGGTGGAACATACCTATCTCCCTTCTCCTTATGGTCATCTTTCTATCTCCACTCACCATCCCGCTCCATATTGTGATCTTGATATCTATCTTTACAATAGTTTCAACCTTGATTTCCTTTCCTTTTGTCTCAGAAACCCACCAGTTTGTGATAAAGAGCCTCCTTCTCCAGGTTAGACTCATACGCTTGGAGGATGAACCCTGTGTACTTACTGCATTTACCTTCTCGAAATTTGATGTTTCAAATTGTTTAGCAAGCAAGTTCTCAGCTATATAATCTCTTGCATCATAAAATCATCTACTGCTCTACGGCCGTCTAAAGCTTCAATAGTGTAAGTGCCAGCACCCCTCTCAGCCTCCCGAGTATATCACCCTTGGTTAGTGAGAGAGATCTAGTCTAGAACCTTAAATGCTGCTTCCCAGCATAATCCAAGTGGTGATAGCTCCACTTAGAAGTTCCCCCAACCATAAATAATCTTATTCAGTCAACAAAAATGGGAACAACCTCAGTCGAGTGCCTCCTGATCTACCCCTAAAATAGTATAAGAAGTGCAGATACCAACAAAATATCAAGATGCATATTTCCATCATCTATATCTGACCCCAAAAATACACCTTTCAAATTCAAAAGTTGGATCATGACATTGGTTATGTAAAATTTTACATTAGGGGGCAATGTAGAACTAATGATAACTCCTATTTTTGCCGGCTCAACATATCCCATATCCTTCTCATCATTATACGACTGAAAGTAATGAAATTCTGGAATCACTTGAGCATGACCACCTCGAACTCTATCTTGATACTTGTTGAGTGCTACTCAATGATCAACTATCGATCTTTACTTGGCTAGCTCTACCTACCGAGCTAATCGGGCCTCCTTATCTCTCCTTTGGTTAGTAGAATCTACCAACAACTACTCTTTCTATCTATCAACAATATTCTGTGGATCACCTAGACTAGGGGAAAGTACCATATTAGGATCATCCCAAACCCTTTCTAATTTTCTTATAGATATTGGTTTTATCATTGTATGATTAGGATATAATAGTCTCTCTGGGTTAGGATTTAATGGTAGTAAGGGATTTCCTTGACTCCTGGTGTTAGGCATACACTGGAGTGTACCCAACTAAGAACAAAGAAATAAAGACCAAAAAACTCCAACAAACTTCAATTAGTAGTCACACCGTCTTCCCCAATAGAAGAGACAAAATTTTAGTCAACGCCCAAACTACACCTCCAATAAAAGAATAAAGCAGTCACTGTCAAGTAAAGTAACCCAACTAGGTTGGGGTCGAACCCACACGGAAGACGCAAATTTGTATCTCTAGATTGCTGAACTCAATGGGCTGAACAAAAAGTAAATGGGGTTTTGTAGTTACAATCTCAAACAAGTAACATAATTTAACTTTGATTATAAGTCAGAGTCGAACACTAGGGTTGTATTCCCCTAGCTTCTTAACTTAGTAGGCTTATCATGTTTTAATGAACCAAACCAGTACTTTACATGCAGAATCTAATAAGTTATGTACCTTCAACTATCTTGTGGACCTATTGATGGATTTCATCCTTTACCTTTTGAATCTCAGGATGTCACATTACTAACTCTTATCCTAGTTCCCAGTTAACTATTACCTTTTGAGTCTCAAGCTATTAGATGATAGATAACCATCTTACATAAATGATACTAATTTGACTAGATCAACAATTAACTTTAAATTGTTATTGTAATTATCTTTTCCTAGTCACTACTCCTCTTATGGAGTAAGTAGCGATATTCTAGGTAGGATCTTACTTTACAACCGCTAAGACATTTATTAAATCAAAGATAATACAATATATATACAAGAATACTGGTTCAGAACAACTTAGTACTTCCCCTACTTCATCAATATGCCAAGGTTCCCGCAACACTAGCTAAGGGGTTTAGCCACTCATGCTTGTGAAGCAATCAATGTAATTCATAACAAAAGCATTAAACAATATCACAATGATCAAAAAGTAAAACCCAAAGTCTGTAACTAAATTTTTAACCAAAATCAAGAATAAACTAATCTCAAGATCAGAATTGAATTTTGGAATCAAATATATATTTGTAAGTGTTAAGAGTATGTAAGCTAACAAAAAAGTGATAAAGGTATTTATAGGATACACAGAAACCCTAAAAATCAAAACCCAAATGAAAAAGGAAATTTGAGGTTGGTGGCTACTTACTTAGGCCACCTAAAGATTGTGGGTACTACCTATGGACCATAGGTGGACCTTGGTAAGTTCCATACCTCCTGCATAGATCCTGAAACTTGACCCCTTTGGCACTTACTAAGGTCACTTATGGACCACAGGTGGCACCTACGGACCATATGCGCTCTTGGTAAGTGATAAAGTCTTCTTTTTCCTATTTTTGAGCCTCTGGACTTCAAGTTCTGGTACCTACCTTGGTCACATATGCCCAGTAAGTGGTACTTACACCCAAAAATGCCTCGGTAAGTAGCTCAAAACTTCAATTTTCATCTTTTTCTTTTGTTTAGCATCCAAAACCTGATTCCATGCAAAACATACCCAAAAAACATCATATCTCACAAAACAACCTAAGAAACTTGCATGTTTTTATCAGTTTTAGTGTCAAACGTTCTATAAATCCATAACACATCAGTTTTTTAGCCAAGGGCCAAGGGTCAATTCAGGACACTTGGAACTCGATGTAAGGAAATAAAGGTTAAAATAATTATAGGGACAAATATAGGTATAGGGGCAGAAAGAGATGGTGACTGGATGAAAAAGGATGATTGTAAGGAGAAGAGTGGAGCGTATGTTCCATTGAGGAACCATGATGTAGATCCGAGGATGGAAGTATTACTTGCATAGATAGTTAAGGGTTTAGAGAATCAAGAGAGTTGCTGTAAGGAGATCAAGGTTAATATTTTAGGACTAAGTCAGAAAAAGAATCGCATGCTACTGCGGTAAAGCAACTTGAGTAGTAGTTTGGTCAGATGTCGACTACTTTGAATCAATGTCAATTGGGCAATTTTTTGAGTAACACTATTTCAAATTTGAAGAACAACAGTCATTGCTTAGAAATCACCACTTGGAGTCGTAAGGCTACTATTGATCCTTCTATACCAGTAGATGATGAGGTAAGAAATGGTACTATTGATCTTGATGATGCACCCGAAGTAGAATGTCAGAACTCAATTTATGAGTCATGATGGCACCTACTAAACCCCGTCAGTAGGTAAGTCAAACCTTAACCCAGAGCTAAATGCAATGGGTTAACTTAGTGGAAATGCCCTAAACAGGCTTAATAAGCAATCCAACATAATAAGTAGGAAAGACAATATAAATAGTTTAAAAGTAATCACTATATAAATACCATCCCATGACCTGGTACATCTAGTATAAGAGAATCTAGTATAATAATACAACTAAAGTATCTAGAATAGTCAATACATCCATCTCAAAACAACAGACTAAATATAGAAAGATAGAAGTAAAAAGGTGACTCCAACTCCAAGATCTCACCCTATCTCTAGGTATCGACACACCATAATCAACTATCAATGGTGACAGCAAGTACTTGGATCTGTACCAAAAAGGAAGAAAAGTATAGTATGAGTACCAAAACAACGAGTACCCAATAGGCACCATCAACTGAATGAGCCAAATCACGATTTAAGTATGATAAATTGCAAGATATCATAACTAAGTCAAGGTACAAAAACAAACCTGAATCATTTCCAATACCGCTATACATAATAAGAGATTTAACTGGAATAATAATATATCACAAGGCATCAACATAGGCCAACATCATCATGAAATATAAGTAAATAGATCAGAATAATAATGCATCACAAGGCATCACACAAGCAATCACACACTACAAAATTGGCTCACATACGTCAATTGGTGAAAAAAAGTAAATAACTCATCATAGATTCCCATACACCTGGATAGTATACTCAAAGATAGAATAAAGCATTCAACCAATGTTATAACTAACCTTCATCATCATTTAACAATCATCCCATAATTATCATCAATCGGTCATTTACCAATATTTCACAATTTACCAATATTTGATACTGTATCCACATTCTATAATATTACCATCATTTAACAACTTTATTATCGATACTCATTATTCACCATTTTTGAGCTAACCATCCCTTATTAACTAATTCATTTAATTACTAATCATCATATAACCTCTAGTCATTATTTAAAAACTAACACTGCACATCCACTAATCATCATTTATATTCTAATCCTTATTTATTAACTAGTCATTATTTATCACTTAAAACAATCTTCATTAGCACTAATCCATATTTATCACTAATATCAATTATACCATCTTCTAATCCTTTACCACTTTTGGGCTATATTTGATATCTCTAATATAAACATCATACCCAACTTGTATATGTATGTATGTATATATGCACATATATATATATGATCATATCATAATTAATAGCTGAACTCAAAATGATAGTTGTATACATAGGTACATCAGCATAATTGTTCTCTAGCCTTGCCGGAAATCAATGTATAATCATAATCATCCTCTAAAATTAAACTGGGTATAATCAACATCATATTTCAAAATTGAACTGGTAGAATCAATATTATCTTCCGAAATTGAATTGGGTATAATCAACATTATCTTCCAGAATTAAACCGGGTATATAATCATCATAGTCATCTTCTAAAATTAAATCAAGTATATAATCCTCATAGGTGCTAATATAATCAAGCATCATGAACTCAACCATAATTATAGCACAACTTCCCATATAATCAATAAGCATGCCTTCTAGCATAATTAATAACACAATTGCTAAAATAATCAATAAAAATATTTTCTAGCTTAATTGTTTAGCATGATCACAATCATAAGTAATAGCATAAGAAATAACTAATCAACAACATGGTCAAAGGCTTATCATTGGCATAATAGATAGCTTATGCATAGCATAACAAAAACTTATCACAACATGATCGATATCTCATCATAGCATAATATACAATCTAACTCATTAATCCATGAACAATATTTCTAATGCCATCATCACCATAACCATCAAATTCCAAGGTTCCTTAATATTTCTTCAAAGGGGCATTCTTAAGGTATTTAACAATATATAAGGATTTCAAGAGAACTATTCATCAATCTTAAATTAAGGTGGGTCAAAGAGCCCACTTATAAATCCCAAAATACATTCTAAGGAAAGTCCAACCCCATACTAGGATAAGGTATGTAAATCCACTCTTAGAGGTATAACAACCCTCAATTAGCCCTAAGGTAAAGGTTCTTACAAAACCCAATAGTTAATCCAAAAAATTAACTAAGGCAACCTACTTTAATGTAAGAAATTAAAACCAATATTACCCTAAGCATGGATGTCTAAAGCATTTTTATCTAACTTGTGTAATCTAAGGCATTCTCATACTAAAAATGAGACATGAATCTTAATTCACCTAAGATATAAGGAAACAAGTCAAGTGTTTCAACTCTCTGGTTTCAAAATAGCCTAAGTGGTCTGAATAACCCAAGTTTTGCATTTCATTAATACAATACCTAAAATAAATCCTAAATTTAAATAATATCATAAGAATACTATGAAATATCTTAATCTAACAAAGGATAAACCTAGCCTACCTAGATGCCAAAAGCTTAATGATCCATTAAAATTACCGTGCTTCCCTTTAGAGAAGCCTCCTCAATATGCCAACCTATCATAAACAAATTCTACTCATCAATACGAGAATAACAATACCCATATTGCACCATTTGCTTCGGGTCCAAAAATACACAAACACCCCATGTGGGTCTCACTTACAGAAATTGCATTTTTGAAACCAAGCCAATATTATTACATGCTCAAGGAATTATTAACCTAAGAAATTGGTAAAAATCAAGCTAAATTGGGGCTAAAATTAGGACCTCAAGTTTTTAGGGTTTTGAGCAACAAAATGGAAAATTCTACCATGAAAAGAGTGAATTCTTACCTCATATCTGAAGATAATCTCAACAAAAATATTAATCAAGATTCTCAATCACCCACAAGCTTCAATCCCACTCTGTCTTACTATTTAGGATTTATGATCTCAAGAAAAAGCAGAGAAATGGTTGAATTCATGATATAAGGGTCTATTTATACCCATGCCAAGTACTCAAGTCCTGCTATCATGACCCCAAACCTGCGATCGGACTATCTGGATGATTGCATAAGGTAGTGCAATCATAACACCTTTTACCATAATTATACTAACCATCCTTCCAAGGGTACCACATTCCCTTGGCTTGTGATAACAGCTTTAATAGATGACAACTGAAACTTGAAAAATCTACCAAGTTTTCACCAAGCCCTTGGGATTCATTCAAAACCATTTGAAACCCGTATATGAAAACAAGCTACGAAATCATTCCAAATTCAACGTTTCAAACTCAATGGCACAATCAGATTTTCCTTATGAGGTTGTTCCAACCAAATATGGGTCCTACACCCATATTTTATTTTCTTAACGTTTCAACCAATAGGTCAAAATTAGCTCGGGTGTCTTGGGAACCAAAACAAAGGTCCACCTATCTTAAAATTCATATACAGAGCTATTGATGCAGTCAGAATTTTCATACGAGGTTATTTTACTAAAGTTTTCACCCTGTGGCCATTTGGAACAGTAAAGACTTCTAAATAGCGAATTGGCTCTAAAAACCAAACGAACTACCTGGTTATCAAAATGTCAATTCCAGTAAGTCATACTTTACTTAGGGGATATAAGAAAGATCTAACAGCAAAAATAAGCATAAATATAAAAAATAACCTGAAGGGTTATTACATTGAAACTAAGAAGTTATTGACTAACCATAAGACATCACAAAAATCAGCATGTGTTAAAATTGAATTGAGAATAATAAAGAAAGGGTTAATAAGGTCGAACCAGTTTTGAAGACATTCCACAACCTCCCTCACCTCTTTCTCAAAGGTTGAAGAAAAAAAGAAGAATGGAAATTTCAAAAATTTATATCGATATTAAAGAATTATCATAAAATATCTCTCTTGTAGAAGCATTGGAGAAAATGCCTGATTATTCCAATTTCATGAAGGATTTAGTGATGAATAAATGAATGGTGAGTTTTGAGACCGCAGATAATATGTAATGCTATAGTGCTATTACTTCTTGATCTTTTGTTGAGAAGAAAGAGGATCCAGAAGCTTTAACTATTCGTTGCACTATTGGGTCCCAGAATTTTGCACGGGCATTATGTAACTTAGAATCTAGCATTAATTTGATGCCTTTAGTAGTGTATAAGCAGTTGGGGTTAGAATTACCTAAGCCAACATATATGAGATTATTAATGGCTGATTGACTATGAAAATATTGGTTGGCATTTTATGTGATGTTTTGGTAAAGGTAGCTTCCTTGATATTCCCATAAGATTTTATGATTCTTGACTGTGAGGAGGATTTTGATATCCCCATTATCTTAGGAAGGCATTTCCTAGAAACAGTAGGTCTTTGGTTGATACGGAGAAGGGACATATAAAATAGACTCAGTGATGAACAAGTTATTTTCAATGTGGGGAAGTCAATATGATATCCAAAATGTATGCATGTGGTGTCTATGATAGACACTATTGAGGATGATGTAGTGTGTGTTCCTATAAAGGAGAGACGTTATGTAGAGGCATTAGCAGTGGTGATCATGACTTTAATAGTGATAGTATTAATGAGTATGATAAAATGGAGAGGGCTCTTATTGGAATATGTTTTTATTCTTATGTATCGAAAAAGCTTGATCTCAACCTGAAGAATAGAGTGACTCCACTAGCTTGACCATCTATTAAGGAGCCACCGGTCTTGAAATTAAAGACCCTTCTTTCTCACTTATGTTATGACTTTTGGGGGTTAATAATACCTTTTTAGTTATTATTGCTGGATATTTATTGGATACATAGGTTAAGGCCTTGATATTAGTATTGCATAGGTTTAATCATGCCATTGGTTGGATATTATGGATATTATTAGGATTTTACTCAAAATTTTAACTATAGAATTTAGTGGGAATTAGAGTGTGTACCTTGAATTGAGGATTAACATCATCCAAATCCACCTATGTAAGAGGTGGTGAAGAAGAAAATTATTAAGTGGTTGGATATAGCTGTAGTTTACCCTATTACTGACAATAAGTGGGTGAACTCGATTTAATGTGTGCAAAAAAAAAGGTGGGATCAATGTGGCCCTAAATAATAAGAATAAGTTAGTGTTCATGAGACTAGCTACAAGATGCATAGAGTGCATGGATTATCGAAAGTTGAATACTTAGATATAGAAGGATCTCTTTTCTATGTTGTTTATAGAACATATGTTAGACCATCTTGCAGACAAAGGATGGTATTTTTTTAAATGGTAATTCAGGGTATAGACAGATTTCCATTGTCCCTGAAGACCAAGCAAAAACTATTTTCACATATCTATAGATACGTTTACATTCCAGAGGATTCCTTTTGGACTTTGTAATGCTCCCCACCTTTTAATATTGTATGATATTGATACAATCCAAATGGACTTAGATTGCTAGAAAGGATGCTTACATGTCAAGAGACACTTGATGAATTCTTGATAGCTATAAAAATTCATCCATTGGATGATTATGATGACCAGGGAGGCTCAAGGGATGTTAGAAAGGACAAGGGAAGGAAAAATAAGGCTAGAAAGCCATGAAAGAGGACATTCACCCCATCTACTTTGAAGATGCACCCAACCATCTCAAGATCTACTAGAGCGGGTCAAAATAGCCCACTATACCCTTGGGATATGCTTCATGTGCGCCCCATATGTTCTACAAATTCTTAAGCATGTGCTTAAGGGGATTCTATGTTTTATCTTTCCTAAATATGTCACTTTTAGGCCCATATATTGTAATAACTTAGCCTAGACTATAAATAGGACTTTTTTATTTAGTAGGGATTTATTGATGAATTATGAATTTAAACTCTATTGAGAGTGTGAGGCAAGCTTAGATTAGCTTGTGGCAAGCATGGAATCACTTATGTTGAAATTTCATTTAGAAATGTGGGTTACTCAAGAATCCAATTCCCTTGAGGTCTACGTAGGAGTTAGGTTCTTTGTTTGACATTGAATAGAGGTCTTAGGGTTTGATACACCCTTTATTTGCTATTCATTCATCCATTGTGTCTATCTATTACTTTCTTTCTATCTATCCCTTTATCTTTTATATTCGTATCTTAGTTTAGTTTTCAATTTCGTACTTTGTTAATGTATTATTTGAAATCCGAGTTGAGCTTAATTTTATTCTTATAAAGTCAATCTTGGGTTTTTTATCTTGAAAATCCCCAAAAAACAAAGTGTCAAAATCAAAAATCTCAAAAAAGTCACTAATCACATTTTTAGCCTTAGGTCAAATTTTGGATTTTTTATTTGGTGTTTTTCTTGTGTTCTTGTGTTAGATTCTCATTTTCTAACACTATTAGAGTCTAGGTTTCAAATTTGAGAAAAAACGGAGTCATTTTGAGTGAGTTATCATTGTTGAGAACTTAGAATTGAAGAAAGGTGTAGAGGGATGAAAATCTGGAAAAATTGATTGAGAATTTGGGAAAATGATTTTGGGAATTATTTTAGATCATTGTAAAGTGCTTACATCAAAATTTCAACTCATTCCTAGCCCCGAATAAGAAGTTAGTATTCTTGGTATTCTTGGAGAAATTCAAATCTTCAAGTTGAATCTTCATCAAAAGTTGTTGTTTGATCAAAAAGAAGAAAGAAAATTGTTGAAAAGGTGTTTTTCCTAAAGCCTCCAAGAAGATTCCAAGGATATTCCAAGAGAGAATACAAAAAGGGACCACAAGAAGGGCAAAATCACCCATTCAAGAAAGAGGGTCAGGTGACTTGCACTTGATCTGCCTTGTAGGTATGCCTAGTCTTTCTTTGACCTGTGGCCACACCTCAAACTAATAGGGGGAGGCCTTCTTGCATCCAGGGTGTGCTATACATACACTCCATCTACTGAAGCATGTCTCCAACGTAGAACAACACCACCTAAATGCAAGTGAAGCCAACTAATGTCCAAACAAGTTTTCAAACTCTTTCCAACACTTCAATTACTCCATTGCTCAAGATTTTATTCTTTTTTTTATATTTCTTGATTCCTAATCTCTTATTTTGATTCTTAAACTACTCATCAACTAGTAATTCATATACTAAGTTGATTGATTAGTTCATGAGTCCTTTTCTTTCATCATCTTATTTTTTTCTAGATTTTCTCTTTTTCAATTTATTGTTAGTTGTTGATTCAAATCCCTACACAATTTTTTTATTTGAGTCGTTCAAGCAAAAGTCTAATTCGACCTCAAGCCATAATTGGTATCAAGCATTCTAATTGGAGTAAAAATGATCTATCAATGCTTGCGACCCTAATTAAGAGATAAACTAAAGGTGTGACCTTTGAGATCTTGTGAGGTTCATTTCTTAACTCTAACTTGTTTGTTCTTTTTGTTTTTGTTTTAGAATTTCTTTTGTTAGGTACAATGGCATCAGAATAAGAAAACCCAAGGGCTTTGGGAGGGATAAACTTAGAAGCTATAATGATGGCTATATTAATTTTCAAACAAGATGTTAATACTATCGATAAGCTGATTAGGATCTTTTAAAGAGAGCGTGGCTAATATGGATCGAAGGATGGACTCTATGACTCAGAAAAGGGAAGGCACGGAAGGATCTGTAATACCCCATATTAGTCTTAGCTCAGTTCAAGTGCATGTATAAAAGGCTTAGCACTTGAAAATCTATCTAAGTGTTGGGGACTTAGTTTTATTTTTGGCATCTTAACTTCTATGATTTTTAAAGTGACCTTCCCTACCTAGAGACAATGGTTTCTAATTTAATTGATGGTCAGGGGTGTTAGTAGCATATATCGGGGAAGTTTTAGATTTTTTGGATGAGGATTAAGGCACATTTGGATTTCATTTCTAGAACCTCACTGGGATTGCACCAAGTCGCGGTAGGTATAGAGAAAAAGAGTTCATCGCATTGCGGTGGTGGCTAAATTCATATTTTAATTGCGAATTTAAATCCTACAGGGGAAGTATGGTCTTTTCCCATTGCCCTAATCCATGAAAATATGGGATTTATCACCAGTTAAGGCATTATATGCCAAATTTCCTCAATTTTATCTCTAAAAGAAACCCTATACACCACCCACATTCATCAAGTTCAACCATTATTCCTTTAATAAAACTCAAGAATTCAAGCTTCACCACCTAAGAACATTCAAGAAAGTTAATTCTCTTGCAAGATTAAAGCTTTAAGGTATGTTAAATGTTCATCCATGGACCCTTTTCACCCATGGAGTCCAATAACCTATTTTCATAGTTTGAATCATGAATTCACATGTTTACACGAATTATCTTTATGAAACTTTTATGAATTTCAAACATACATGATGTGTACGAGTAATTTTCGATTCAACTAACCTTACACGTTTGAATGATGGAATTTTTCATGATAAATCATTAATTCATGGTCTTGGTATTGAACTTATGCTACCATCACATATTTTAACTATTCCATGCTTTAATTCATGACCCTCAAGTGTTTGATGAAATGCCTAAGTAATGATTTTGGAGTAATTTTACTTATTATGGTTTCAAATATTGTCACATGTTCTTATAGTTATTGATATTGAGTCCTGGGTTATGAATAACCAAAAAATTAGATGTTTACATAGTGTCAGTATATTTCAAACTGGTTTCAGATAAACTATGAGCGTCATCAGTCTAGTCAGTTATCTGGTCCAATTAAACTTAGATCAGTCTAGAATCTAGTGTCTTTCGGTTGGAAGCAAACCTTAGCACCGAGTGAACATAGGGATGGTGTCTCCCTCGTTAGTAGGCATAAGGCACTTGTCTCCCCTATCAGCAGGCATGAGATGTTAGTAGCAGTCCCTGTGTTCCAGAACTACATAGCCAGCATAGGACATGAGAGGTCCCCCATCAGTTAGGCATGACACCCTAGTCCTTCGGGACATCATATTAGTAGATCCACATTGCCATTGTTAGTATCTGTGACACAGTACTGACGCCCTTCCAAATGGGGTTACAGGTTGAACCCTGATAGTGTATTAGGGCATGTGAGTTTTAGCTAGCTCCTAAAGTCTCAGTTCAGTATTCAGTACAGAGTATAGTTTCAGGTTTTCTTGACCATAGAATACA